>NW_027505377.1:0-110000 GCF_021521415.1 Bidens hawaiensis
TGACAGCACTTGAATTTCTACCAAAAATCGAAGCTAGAGAATATGATCTTAAGTGTCAAAAATCTTCCAAAGAAAATCAAGATCCGGCTTTCTATGGTGGAAGTATGCCTCTGAGTTCAACGATTTCACCTATCACTGCTTTTCTTACTCATGCCGCAAGTGAAAAAGAATCTGCTATATTTAATGATCCAAAAGTTTGTTTCTACTCTGCTGGTAATTCAGGTGGTTCTGGAAGTTCTACTAGTACTAATCCATTTGCTACACCACCTAGTGTGAATATGAAGGAAGCTGAGCAAAACTTTACTTTTTTGGCGGCATTTATGTCTTTATATGAAAACTTGGTGAGTAGTAAAATTGCCACAAGTGAGTTAACTGATGAGGATTATGATCAGATAGATCCGGATGATCTAGAGATCATGGATTTGAAATGGAATATGGCCATGATCGTTCGTAAAGTTAAAAGATTCATGCAGAGAACTGGAAAAGATCTTCCAGCGTTAAACAAGAAGTTGGGTTTCGACAAATTAAAGGTGAAGTGTTATAATTGTCAAGAATTCGGGCATTTCGCAAAGGAATGTGACAAACTAAGAAAAGAATACACTAGACCTCACGGTCAAAGTCAAAATGCTTCTTCACCACGGGGAAGTGATGCTGAAAAGAAACCATCTTCTTCAACAACACAAGCAATGTTAGCAGACGGGACTGATTGGTCACAACGGCTACTATGCAATGATGTTCAAGCAAATTTAGCTATGTTTGGGTTACATGAAGATTGTCAAGACGCTAATGCTAGTGTGATGTCTTCAGATAATGATTCTGGATCTGATTCTGACGATTATTGCGACAAGTCTTCTGAATCAATGTTTGCTTGCATGGCTAAGATCAATGAGGTTAGTAATTCTATTTCTTCTACTTCATTTGTTAAAGCATCATGTGTTGATTGTGAATCTAACAAATCTAAGTTAGAAGCTTTGAAAAATCAAAATGATAATCTTATAAGAGAAATTGCTTCTCTTAAGGATACTTATCGACAATCTCTTGAGTCTCAAATGAAATCTCGAGAAAAGATTGAAGCATTGTCGACAAGTAATCATGATCTCAAAGCCGAGTTATCTGTGAAAATGACCATTAATGACCAAAAGTTTCAGGAAATCTTGAAACATCGTTCCAAGATAACTGAGCTTGAGAATGAGGTTCTTGAGTTGAAGAACAAGTTGGGTAAATTTCAAAATTCTTCATTTTTATTGAATGAAATTATTGAAGTTTCTGGAAAACAAAAAGATTCTAAGAAAGGTATTGGTTTTGTTGAAATTCCACCACCTTTTCATAATGATTATAAAATTAATCCTTTTGCAAGAAAAGAAGAAGATTTGATTCAAAAGAAATCTGTGATTTCTGAAAAACCTAAAGTAGTTAAACCTGAAATTGTTAAACCCCAAGTTGCTCCTCAAAAATCTCATGTCCAAAGTAAAAAGGTGTTTGTTGAACACAATGACGAGGTCATTATCGAGGATGTGTTTGAACCAGAGATTATACACAAGAATAAGAACATTCCCAGTTCTAATCATATTCTGTGCGAACCTCACGAATTTGAGGAAGCAGTGTATGGCTCACACAAACCTCAAGAGACAAAGGAAAATTCAAAGAAAGTGAACTCTATGAAGGCAAAGAAGTCAGTTAAACCGAAAATTTCTGATGAGGATTTAATGCGTTTCATTAATCCTTCTAATTCTAAGCCATCTGCTGCTAGAGTTTTTAAGTTAAAAGGAATGGACACAATGTTCACTGAAAAAGACATTCCAATAAGTATTATCAAACCTGAACTTATTGAGAGTGTTTTTGTCAATGAAACTTCAAAAATTCAAGAACTTGAACGTGTGTATGCTCAAACAAAAACATCAGTTCAGTCTGATCCATTGACTAAGGCAAAACAATTTTTAAAACAAGCTAAAAAGATTAACTTTGTTAAGTCAACTGGAACAGATACACTAAAAAGTTTTTCAAACAGTTATAATTTAGATTTTTATTTAAAGAAGAAATCTGAATTATCTGATGAGTTTGCTAAGAGCATGACTAAAAATGTGAGTCATCATCAATCATCTGCATCATTTATTCCAATTTCTTCTAAACATCATCATGTAGACATGCGAACGTGTTTTTTATGCGGTCAACAAGGTCATGTTGTGAGAAATTGCAGTCAACAGAACTATCAGAATCTTCATCCTTTTATCAAGGACAAATCTAAGCCAATTCCAGTGGTTAAGGAGATTCTGAAACGACCAGTGTCGTTTGTTGATGATACTCATATTTTATTCTCTGATGTGAATCCTCGGAAGGTGTTTCAGATCAATGAGACACACGGTCAAGTGCAACCAAAATTCATTCCAACTGAACCTATATGTCAAAACATAAATTCAAACATTGTTCAAGCAGCGTACTTAAGACGAAAGTCTAAGAAGCCTGTAACTTATTCACAAGTGGCTGAACAACAATTGAAAACTGTTAAAGTTAATGATCAAAGAGAAAACCAAAAGGTGCCCAAGACTGAGGCCTGGGCTGCCTTTTTGAACTAATCACTTTTGTTTATGTGTAGGGTTCATCCAAGACCATTTCTGGTGAAAACTGGATCATGGATAGCGGATGTTCTCGTCATATCACCGGAAATCTCGACCCATTAACCAACGTAAGAAATATTCAAGGGGGTTATGTAGCGTTTGCTGGGAATTCTGGGGGCATGATCACACAAGAGGGTGACGTTTCAAATGGTCATATTACATTCGAAAAAGTAAATTATTGTGACAAGGTTGATCATAACTTACTGAGTGTATCGCAGATTTGTGATAAAAAGTACACTACAATATTTACTGACAAATAGTGTCTTATTTTGAAACCGGGTTTTATTATTCCCGAGGACATGGTTGTCATGCGATCACCACGATCAAATGATATTTATGTCTTAAACATGAGTTCTAAGATATCAACATCGATCGAAACATGTTTTGTCTCGAAAGCAACCGAGAAAGACTCGATTCTATGGCATCGAAGAATGGGTCACATTCATGTTAGAAAGATGAATTATTTAATGGCAAATAATTTAGTGGAGGGTGTCTCGTTAAAGAACTTTAAGTTATTTGATCATTGTGTTGCATGCAAGAAGGGCAAACAGAAGAAGAAGACACATCCTTCTAAGTTATTGAATTCCATTAATACTTCTCTTGAACGACTTCATATGGATTTGTTTGGTCCAGTGAATCGTGCGAGTATTTCTGGAGACCGGTATTGTCTTGTAGTGACAGATGATTATTCAAGATATTCATGGGTGTTATTTATGAGTTCAAAAGATCAAACACCTGTTTTGGTACAAAACCTTATTACTAAGATCGAATCACTGTACAAACAAAAGGTGAGGAGAATCCGAAGTGATAATGGTACTGAATTCAAAAACACTATTTTGGATTTCTTTTGTATTCAAAAGGGAATTCACCGAGAATATATGCACCTTATGTACCACAACAAAACGGTGTTGCTGAAAGGAAAAATAGAACTCTGATTGAAGCTGCACGTACAATGCTTGCTGATTCAAAGCTTCCTATTCAATTTTGGAATGAAGCTGTGAACACAGCTTGTTATACACTTAATCGGGTTCTAACAATAAAACGACTCAAGAAGACAAGCTACGAAATATTAAATAACAGAAAACCTAATTTAAAGTACTTGGAACCATTTGGGTGTCCGTGTACAATGTTGAAGAAGGATTCAGGTAAATTTGATGAAAAGGCTATCGAAGGATATTTCTTGGGATATGTGTCTCCAAAGAAAAGAGTATTTAATTTTACATCTGGCTGTGTTGAAGAATGGTACCATGTGGACCGTCAAAAGTACACAACTCCTTCTCAAGGGAAAGGTCCAGATTGGATGTTTGAGTACGATAGTTTATTTAATTCTTTTACTCCTTCGACTGAACACATCGATGAAGATCTGGTTAGAGCATATTTTGAAGAACATTTGCACATTCCAAGCTCTTCAAGTTCTAATGCAGATGAAGTTCAACCCAATGCTACAACTGAAGAATCTCAAGTTGTTTCTTCAATTGTTATTGATAGTGCTTTTACTTCTTCCGATGATGATCAAGCTGAGATTCAAGTTATTGATCTCGATAGTGATAATGCTTTATCTCCCGAGTTGGGTGAACATTACACTAATTTATTTGATAATGTTGTTGTTCCTGAAAATCCTACTCTTCGGATTCATGGATATCATCCACAGGACAATATCATTGGAGAACTTGATGTGGGCGTTCGTACACGTCATCAAGTTGCTTCGTCAAGCGACAATAACATATTGTGTGCTTACACTAATTTACATTCTTCGGGAATTGTGAATATTGCTAAATTCAATTGTTTTCTATCTCAAGTTGAGCCAACGACAGCTCGTAAGGCACTTGAAGATCCTTCTTGGGTAGAAGCTATGCAAGAGGAATTACAGCAGTTTCCACGATTGGGTGTTTGGGATTTAATAGACAAACCTGCTAGAGTCAAGAAAGCTATTCCGACTAAGTGGGTATTTAAATGTAAAAAGGACGATCGAGGGGTGATTGTCAGAAACAAAGCACGTCTAGTGGTGCAAGGTTTTCATCAGCAAGAGGGTATTGATTATACTGAGGTATATGCTCCAGTTGCAAGATTAGAGTCGATTCGAATCTTCCTGGCTTATGCTGCTTACAAGAATATCAAGGTCTATCAAATGGATGTTAAAAGTGCTTTTCTCAATGGTGAACTACATGAGGAAGTGTTTGTTCAACAACCACCTGGTTTTGAAGATCCTGATTATCCAGACCGTGTTTACCGTTTAAACAAGGCCCTGTATGGTCTACATCAAGCCCCGAGAGCTTGGTATGGCACGCTCGCCGACCATCTGACTGATAATGGCTTCAAACGAGGAACTGTTGACTGCACTTTATTTTATAAAACTGTTGGTGATGATCTTCTTCTAGTCCAGATTTATGTTGATGATATTATATTTGGGTCTACAAACGACACTTTATGTAAGGAGTTCGAGAAGTCCATGCAAACAAAGCTCGAAATGAGCTCGATGGGAGAGATGAATTTCTTTTTAGGGTTGCAGGTTCATCAATCTGATAAGGGAATCTTCATTCATCAGACTAAATATGTGAACGACGTCTTGAGCCGATTCAAGATAACTGCCGGAAAAATCCCTTCAACTCCTCTTCCAGTGGGTCACAATTTATCACCGGATGAATTGGAGGATACCGTTGATCCGACCCTTTATCGTGCTATGATTGGTTCTCTAATGTATTTAACTGCTTCTCGACCAGACATAATGTTTGCTGTTTGTGTGTGTGCTAGGTACCAAGCAAGTCCCCGAGTGACTCACCTGGCAGCGGTCAAGCGTATTTTGCAATATCTACGGGGAAATCCTGACATCGGGTTATGGTACCCCAAAGATAATACTTTCGATTTTACCGCCTACTCAGACTCAGATTATGGAGGATGCAAGATCAACTTCAAATCAACGACTGCAGGATGTCAATTCTTAGGAAACCGGCTTGTTTCCTGGCAGTGTAAGAAGCAGACAACGGTCTCTACTTCAACCGCTGAAGCTGAATATGTTGCAGCCTCGAGTTGCTGTTCCCAGGTTCTGTGGATACAACATCTTCGCGACTACGGTTTGAAGTTTCTTACTACTCCCATCTTGATTGATAATTCTGCTGCTATAAGTATCACCAAGAATCCCGTACAACATTCTAAAACAAAACATATCGAGATTCGATATCATTTTATACGGGATTGCTATGAAAAGAAATTAATTAATTTTGAGAAAGTGCACAGAGACTTTCAAAAAGCCGATCTATTTACCAAAGCGTTTGATAAAACACGTTTTACTTTTTTGCTTGGTTTAAATGGATTGAAGACCCTTGCTGAGATCCTAAAATTAGGATAATTATCTTTTAATTGCTTTATAGATTTAGTCTTATTTTTTTTATGTTTTAGGTTTTAGGGGGAGAAATCTAGAAAATACAAAAAGAATGTGTTTTCGTTAGTATAGATAAAATCCAAAAACATTAAAATTTTTTTTTTCAAAATTCAAAAAATATTGTGATTTCTGTTCTTAAATTGTCTTTTCCTTAAAAATCAAAAACATTTTAAAAATTTTGAAAATCTAAAAAGAATGTGATTTATGTTTTGTACAGAAAAATTCAAAAATCCAAAAAAAAAATATTGTGAAGTTTATTTCGTTTGTAAGAAATTTGAAAAAGACAAAAATATTGTGTTTTTAAAGTTTGTACAGAGAAAAACCAAAAAGATTTTTAGATTATTTCATCGCTGAAAATTATGTCGGTTATTTAAGTTTGTGAAGCATACTTGCATGTCTTGGTCCTATGATTCACTTGTGAATTGAAGGTTAGCCATTAATTTATTCTCTTAAGTTAACTAGGGCGATTAAATTTATCTTTATTTTGTTTTTTTTTATGCTCCTCAAAATTTTGAGTTTTTGAAGCAAAAAAGGGAACATGATAGTACATTGATTATCTTGACCCCAAGTTCAGCAAAAAGTAAGCTTAAAAGACTGCGTGCTTAATTGTATTGGTGCATTGGTAGGTCTTAAAACAACCCAGTAGAGTAAAGTATGTGACATAAACATAAAGAAAAGCCAAATTAAAAGGGGTGTTAGTCTCAAGCAAAAGTCTTGGTGAGGATGGCAGAAATGTAATAATCAGTCATACTCAAGCCTTATATTTGTTGATCACTCAAAAATCAAATAAAGCAAATAACAAGCGTTAAGATTCTGGACACTGTGAGTCTTTATGCGGCTTAACCATCTGGGTATTCATATGCATGAATATTTCACTCGCTTTCTAGAGCAAACCAAAAGTCATTAAACTTGATCACCGCTGTACCTCGTACAATTTAAATTACTGACTTGATCAAAATCCGCTGTTAGTCATACAATTGTTCCTCCCTTGCGTGCGTCTTAATACCATTAAGAAACGGACCCCAGGGGATACAATGTATGTAAGCCGACAGATGGACTCGTGCATACTCACTCACGGTAAAGGAAACTTGATGCATTGCTCAAAATCTTTACAATTGGTATCAAAAATTTTGATCAACAATATAATGGTTTAAGTCAAGTTGGGGTGATTTGGCAAAAATCAAATTAAGCTTGAACTGAGATTAGAGGCTGATAATTTCTGATATTCTGTGCTTTAAATTGAACTATTTAATCATATCACAAAAATACTTGAATGTGTGTTATTAGATTTATGTGGACAACAATACCAATGACCGACTTATCGCCAGTCATAATATCGCTGAAATATAAAACTGTGATGGAAGGGCAATTTGGTCAATATGATTCTCTGCTCAAACTCGACAAAATTACAAAAATATGTACTGGTTTTGATAAAATCTTTGAAAAATACAAAAAGATTGTCTATTTTTTAATAGCTCGGATATTCTTCTGTAAATACATTCTTTAATTCTTTAAATTTTTACAAAATACTAAAAATATTTTCGTCTTCTTTATTCAAAACATTTAATTAAATTTTAAGTTAAGTTTCGGAAATCTGAAACAATTTTAACGTATTAGGTTGTCGTGATATAAAGATTTCTCGATAATTTAACTTATTGATTTAATTTAATTCTTTAATTTATTCATTTATTTATTTAATTTAAAATTAAATAAAAGGTTTTAATTCGCTAAAATTCAATTCGTTATGTATGGTTAACGAACTAGATGATTCTTTAGCGAACTAACTTCTGGTTCGCTAACCTAATTCGCTTCCGCACTCTGTAACGAATCATCCCTTCGTTATACATATTTAACGAATCATGACACGAATCGGGTCTTGATTCGCTATCTTTAATTTAATGAATCACATTGTGATTCGCTAACATAAGGTAACGAATTGAGTTAGCGAATGGGCTTATTCGCTAACTTTAAGTTAAACGAATCGTCTGATTCGTGCAAGTTGTGCCTAGGGTTTCGTGTATCGCAATATAAGACAAGATAACGAATAGGATTACACTGTTCGTCTTCTTTCTTCATTTTTAAGAAACTGTTCAAATTCTCTCTGATATTTTCGATCTTTACGTTTGAACATTTCAAAGATCAATTTGAGTGACTAAGGTATAACTGATCTAGGCGATATCAATTTCGTCAACAATGGTCATGTATTGATAGTTAAATTATGATATTTCAGAGGTTTAAGGGTTTTGAACTTTTGAAACTCGTTTGTGTATAATTTATGTTATTATTTTGAACTTTTGAACTTTTGAACTTTTGAAACTCGTTTAAGGTTTAAGGGTTTTGAACTTTTGAAACTCGTTTGTGTATAGTTAAATTGTCTGATTTTGATATTATTTTGATCGGAATCACTTTCCGATACCCTTGGTGGACTCTAATCAATATTTGATTATTGTTTGCTGGGTTAATTATTGTTGTGTGTTCTTGCTGGTTACTGTTGGTTCGTTGATCCTTAGTACATATAGGTAATGAGTTTCAATCTCATTCACCTACATTCACCAATGTATTTCCGAGCTCAACGAGTTGATTATCGTGTTGGTTCAACGATGGTTATGGCCTAATTGAATCTGGGTTTAAGATGATTGACTATTGTTGTTCATGTTAATTTTGACCTTGACTTTGTGAAGTCAAAGAAAAAGTCTTAATTTTGACCATTCGTTAATCTTAGCGAATTGGAACTATTTCGTGTCCAATTCGTTAAGATTTTTCACGAACTAGCTTAGCGAATAAGATGTCACACGAATCAGAGTGTGTTTCGTTTAAAATATAACGAACTAGAGTTTAGTTCGTTAAAATTAATTAATGATTCGCTAAGTCCAGTTCGTTAAATTATTTACTTGATAGCGAATCGCCTGATTCGTTATCTTTGTATAACGAATCAGTGTGACTGTTAACGAATGACATAAAAAAAAATTTAGTTAACTAAATTGAATATTCAATTAATTTAATTAAAGGATTTAAATCGTCTAATACGCGTAACTAGATTAAATACATATATTTTTTTTATATATTGCGTGTTATCTATTCTTATATCCGGTTTTTTAATTTATATAGTAACAATGGCTGATCAAGAACAACAAATTCAACCGCCACAAGAACAATCGTCACAGGAACAACCACAAGGACAACCACCACAACAAGCTCAACAAGTCGAAATGATTTTATTACCATTTGATAAGAAGCACAACATCTGTGCTTATGTTGATCACGACGTAGCTGATTTAAGGACGTTCGGAGCTATGTTGAATCTCTTACGTCGTTCGAAGATACATTATGCAATCACTGCTAAACCTAAGATGTATCTTAGTATAATCAGGCAGTTTTGGAACACGGAAATTTATGTTGAGGAAAGTAATTGGGTTCAAGCTACAATTAATCAGCTTCCGATCACGATTGATGTTGAGGTCATTCATCGGGTACTTCAGTTTGACGACAGTGACGATTACCCGAGTGAATTTGACAGGACGCTGGTTAGGGGGTTATTCACAAGATTAAATTATGGGGGTGATATTCGTCGGTTCATGTTGAACAAGAATGGGTTGTGTCCACCTTACAAGTATTTGCTGCATGTCTTGCTTCATTGCTTGAGTGGACGTCGCGGTGGTTTCGATGAATGTAGACTGAGCTTACAATCGGCATTTGTTGCTTTAATCCTGAACAAGCCATTTAACTATTCAGAACTCATCTTTGATCAATTGAAAGAGCAAGTTCAGCAAACTCTACCGTCAAAGAAGTTCTTGATGTATCCACGCTTTCTACAATTAATTATTCAAGATTTGATACCGAATTTGGTGATTGATCGATCGTTGGTGAACGATGTTCTTGATATGGAACATATGAAAGCTGAAACGGTGCATCAGATGTTGATTTATCGAAAGGATAAGCCACAGGACAAAAGGATGATTGGTCATATAATCAATCCAGATTATGTATGTCCTCCTAATGAGCGCTGGATCCATGATGACTCGGATTCCGAGCGTGAAGGGGGAGAAGGTGGGAACAATGATGGTGGGGATGATGATGGTAATGATGGTGATGGTGATGGTGATGATGGAGCTGGTGAGCGAGCTCTGAAAGAACAACAAGATGCAGTTGATGCTGCTCTAGCTGCCACCATGAAAGCTCAGCAAGAAAGAAAACGAAAAGGTAAGGCTGTAGCTACTGATGAGCCACCAAAGAAGCCCCGTGTGTCCTCTGGGGCTGGTGTAATTATTGGTGCACCACCACCTCGTCAATCAACTACTCAAAGCTCGGCGGTGCCGCTAACTACTAGCACTCCGATGCTCACCTTGACAACGACGATGGTGCCACATGAGAGGCTCGGCTTGATTCCTCAAACGGCGTTGACCGAGATGCCGAGGCCTCCTGCTGTGCTGTCAACTGTTTCTTCCACCACTACAATGGGACCTTCTCCTCTGCCAACAACTACTTTTCCTCCGCCTCTGCCTAGTGATGTCTCTTTCATGAGAATCACTCGGCCTCAGGGACCTATTCAACCAGTTCATCCATCTGTATACAATTTGTCACCTGGGCGTCAAACGGAAATGCTGCTTAATCTGTTACACTTATATGAAAATCAAATGGCAGCTGACCGACTCAATCAAGAACGACTCATGAAGAATCAACGAAAAATGATGAGTTACATTTCGTTCTGTCAGAAGGAGACCAAGTCGTTGCGTGCGATTGTTGAGTCTCAGGGGGTGAAATTAAAAGAACAATATGAGTTAGTTTTACAATTAACTTGTAAAGAAGATGCCATCAAGAAACTAAAAAATGATGATGATGATCCTGACGAGTCTGATGCAGGAGGTGAGCCTAAACAATCACACGGTTCATTCTCTGGTGCAAATGTAAGTGGCGCTGATAATTCGAACAAGCAGATAATTTCATATCAAGATCCAACAGCTGCCAAGCCGATAGAAATGATTGAGGCTAACACGGTAATATTTATTGATGAATTGGGGATGGTTAGAAGTGTGGTGAACAGAGATGAGATACAGATCGGTGAGTTTGTGGTTAGATCTTTGACAAGGGAGCAGATCTCGATTCTACTTGGGCTAAATGACGATCAGCTGACTGTATTAGAGACTGAGCCCGATGTCGAAGTGATCAATGAGGATGAAATGGAAGTTGATCCGTTATTTATGGATACGGATTTTATTTATGAGAACGAGGAGATTGAGATGGAGGATGTTACAGCTGAAGAGTACCCGGACTTGTATCAACATGCAAATGTTGATCAAGGTGCTTCGGTATTTCATGAAGACGTAATTAAAGAGACTGAGGATGATTTGGAGAAGATTGTGCAGCGAACGGTTCCTTCACTCAAAGAAGTGACTGATGATGACATTGAAAGATGGTTTAAACGCCAGAAAGTGGGTAAGATCATCAGCGCTTTTCGGTATGTAGATAAAGAAAGAAAGGATACCGCTGCTGCTTGGATTGAGGCAAATCAGATGACTACCTTCAAGACTGTTTCTAAGGTACATGGTGATATTGTCTCCTGGCTCTATGATTCAGAACTTAAGGTATGTATTGTTAAATGGGAAAAAGGTGTGCAATATTACGAGAGGATAATGGATGTTCTAACACTACCGCGTTGGGATGTACGCACCCTCGCGAGACGTCCATTTATCAATCGTGGAGGCAACCGAACTGCTGAGTGGTTTCATCAACACTTACTGTTCGAGGTCAATCATGGCTTCAAGTTCTTCAAGCCCCAGGTTCCTAGACGTAAACGTACTGATGAGATTGATCCAAGGACCGGCTGGAAGAAACTTGTCTTAAAAGTGAAGCCACCAAAGACAATGAAAAGAGTTCCTGTTAAGACAATGCCGCAAGATATTTATCTGTCTTTCAACCGTTGGTACTATGACAATTGTACTGGCGAGGCATTTATTGTTCGTGGTCGAGGACTACAGACTGAGCTCATCAAGATAATCGATCCAATGTGGTTGGTTAATTTATCAGAGACAGACAATGACGTGCTACACAGGAAGCAGATTTTGTTTGAACGCCAAGAAGATTACGACCTGGCTATGCAATTCCAACGTGTCGTTCGTGTATGTCATGAACATGGGATTCATAGTTACAGAGATTGGCAGACAAAGCGTTTCAAATAAGTTAAAGACAAAGAGCTCAAGACGAGGGGGTGTCTGTTACTGCACGGTTTTGCGTCTAGAGTCTTTGTAATTATCATTAATGTTTATTTGATTATTTTAATGTAATATTTAATGTTTATTTATCTAATTCGTTATGTTTAGTCTAGTTCGCTAGGAATGTTAGCGAACTAAGACTAGTTCGTTAGGGTTAAGTCTAGTTCGCTAGGGATGTTAGCGAACTAGGACTTTATAATGTATTCCCTCCTGATTCGTTAGGGGATGTTAACGAATCAGGGGGTGATTCGTTAAGTTAATTTAGTTAACAAAGGGGATGCTGGTTCGCTTGGGGATGTTAGCGAACCAGATCGTCTTCTATAAATAGTGAACCACTGTTCACTTGTAAAGTGTTGAAGTTTTGAGAGAATCAACATTATTCAGAAAGTTTTTAAAGTATTCTCTCTCTCTCTCAAGCTTCACGTTAATCTTATTGATAATATATATTACATAACAATCGAACTAAGGTATTAAAGAGTTAGATCCGTATAATTAATATTAACATATAGATCTGGATCAGATCTAAGATATTGATTAGAACGAGTGATAACACATGGGATCAAACACAGAATCTGTGTATGCAGTCGGTTCAAAGCTATCGTTCTTGAGATACCATGAGGATTACCTCACATTCTAGTTTCAAAATGTTATGTTTTTTATGACCTAAATCATTGATTTTTAAGTTGTTGAATCTGACAGTTTGGTAACCCTCTTGTGATCTTGCTTTGGAAAACAAAAAAATTATTTCATCGTAAAATGGTTAATTCGATTTTAGGTGTTATTTTCTACATGACTTGATCCATGCTTGTTTTGACTCTTTAATTTGGGGAAAACTTCCCAGAATATACGTCCTTTAATTGGAGAGTGATTTTTTGTCTTGTCCCCTCAAAAATTGAATCTAAGTTTTGTCCCTTCCTAACATGTCACCGGCGACACGTCGTTAAGTCGACACGACGAGTATTTCGTCCAACAAAAATATGACATGTCATAAAAAAGAGAGCAGCCGAACCAAATATTTTAAAAATTTATGGGCCCAACCAAAAATATGAAAAATCTATGTCGTCCAAGAATTTGAAAAATTTATGCTTCGTAAGTCCTAAAAAAAGTTAGGAAAATCTATGTGACCAGACCAAAATTTTGTATAATCTATGTGTCCATGGGAATAAAAGTTTATGCGGCCCGACCCATTTTCGTTTGTGTCTTTTGGGCTCCATTTGTGCCTTTCGAGCTACTTTGTGCCTTTTGGGCTTTGTTTGTGCGTTTTGGGATCCGTAAGTGCCTTTTGGGCTCCGTTTTTGCCTTTCGGGCTTCGTTTGTGCCTTTCGGGCTCCATTTGTGCCTTTTAAGCTTCTCTGTGTCTTCCACTCTCTGTTTGTGCCTTTCGATCTTCGTTTGAGCCTCTTAAGTTCCTTTGCTTATTTTGGGCACCCTTTGTGCATTTTGGGCCCCTTTTGCCTTATGGGCTCCGTTTATGCCTTTCGGGCTCCGTGTGTGCCTTTTGGGCTACTTTGTGCCTTTTGGGCTTTGTTTGTGCATTTTGGGATCCGTTAGTGCCTTTTGGGCTCCGTTTGTGCCTTTCGGCTTCGTTTGTGCCTTTGGGGCTCCATTTGTGCCTTTTAAGCTCCTCTGTGTCTTCCGCTCTCTATTTGTGCCTTTCAATCTTCGTTTGAGCCTCTTAAGTTCCTTTGTGCATTTTGGGCCCCTTTTGCCTTATGGGCTCCGTTTGTGCCTTTCGGGCTCCGTGTGTGCCTTTTGGGCTACTTTGTGCCTTTTGGGCTTTGTTTGTGCATTTTGGGATCCGCTAGTGCCTTTTGGGCTCCGTTTGTGCCTTTCGGGCTTCGTTTGTGCCTTTTAAGCTCCTCTGTGTCTTCCGCTCTCTGTTTGTGCCTTTCGATCTTCGTTTGAGCCTTTTAAGTTCCTTTGTGCATTTTGGGCTCCATTTGTGCATTTTGGACCCCTTTTGCCTTTTGAGCCCTGTTTGTGCCTTTTGAGCCCTATTTATGCATTTTAAGCTATGTTTGTGCCTTTTGGGCTCTGTTTGTGTGCCTTTTGCAATGCTTAAACTTGAGTACTTGACCTATGAACATGATTGCATTTATGAAGTTTTGTAACTTTGTCTGAATATTTCAACTAATACTCAAAAGCTCAAAATTCATTATTGCAACTACTTGGTTTAAAGCCAAATTCTTGAAAACTATCAAGTCAGTTTATTTAGATAAATTGGCAATCATTTTGTTACTGCTTTGAAACATGAAATTCGGTCTAGCTAGCCAAATAAAAATGTCATTGTGGCTAAGATATCATTGAGGCTAAGTATCATTTATACATATATTGCGGATATTTGATTGTTGGTTAGTTTTGGAAAGTTTTAGTTTGTAAACACTTTTGAGAAGTTGTTTATGATGGCTAAGATTATATACACAATCAGTTTAAAAATTCAGAACTTATACGTTTCTTTGAAACCTAGTTTAGACTATATGCGAGAAAATAAAACGGCAGATCTCATTGTGGCTAAGATATCATTTGGGTGCAAGTCGTTTAATATAGTGGCAGACCCAAAAAGTTTCTCACGAGGGTCAGAAAATTTTTAGGGTTTGTACTCACTTGACTAATGATATGGTTGTCCTTTAACCTATTGGCTCACCATCGAACTTTGCTAACAAAACAAATTACTTGGATAATTGAGTTCTACACATAAAACTCAACCAACAAAAAAAATAAAAAATAAATTACATAAATTAGTGATGAAATTTTACCTTAAAAAAACCTTGCAAATAAAACATGTAATCTTCATGTTCTAGAACTGATGCCCCTAGGGTAAAATGATGAGCAAAAAATTGGTGAAATTTAGCCTTTTTCATAATCATCAAAGAATGAAACAACATAATGAGTTAATGACATATATATCTATTATAATAAAAGACTAATTACTTTTGCCACTTGTCATTCTCTTAGCCATCCTCATTTTTTTTCAACTTATTTTAATATATGGTCCTTATCATTTAAATAATTTAACATATGAATTCAATATTTTTATTAAATGTAAGTAATAACTTATTCATTCATTAACATTTATTGTGAAATAAGAAAATCCTTATTATTTCAGCAAATTTGTATCCCTAGGATTTCTAGCACGAAATTTTTTTCAACTCACATTTCAAAATAACGTAAGAGTGTAACGTACATGTATCATTATTGTAAACCAGGTTATCAGTTATAGTTAGGTATATTGGTTTTTATTAATCCCAGCTATCGCTTTTTGGTCGTTGCCAGTCCCAACTAACAAATTGGCTTCTGACGATCCCAACTTTTAACATACGTGTTCCTAAAGGTCCGCAACAAACAGAATCATAACACCGTTAGTTGTAGGTCACCGAAAAAATGTTTTTGGTCGGAAACGTCAAGTTTTTCTCTGGAAAACACCACCTGAACACCATCACCAATTGACTCACCACCACCACGTGAGCACCACCAACCGAATCTGACAATGGTTCTAGGGGTCCGGCGACCTCAAGATTTTTACTAGAAAAAGTTTCATAAAGATCCGATACAAAGTTACAAAGATGACTGAGACGAAAATGTTGAGTTTTCAGAAAAAAAACATGTAACTTTTCCGACAAAAACGTTTTCGGCTACCTGCAACTAATGGCGTTAGAATTCTGTTAGTCGCGGACTATTGGGAACAAATACGTTAAAAGTTGGGACCGTCAGCAGCCAATTCGTTAGTTGAGACCGGCACCGACCAAAAACGATAGTTGGGATTAATAAAAACCAATATACCTTATTGTTAATATACAAAGTTATATACTTTTATACCCAACATATTTAAGACCAACCTAAAACCTTTAATTGGGATTGTTACTTTACTAGATATAATCCGAAACAACTTTTTAAATGTACCTGATTGATCGTTCCATGAAAGTTAAGACCACATTCAAGGCTATGCTTGCCTAAGCTTGTGTGTATATACTTGAGCTTTGCAGTGTTCGACTCACCAGATGTAAACACCATCAATTGAGGACAATCATTGATCATAACATTATCCAACGAGGGCCAACGAAAGTTATTCGTTCCCAAGAAGAAACCCTTAAGGTTTGGTAGATCATCAAGTTCAAGAGTCTCTACATGAGGAAACGCCACAACTTTTGAGGACATCGCATTTTCTTCTTTTACGATCACTTGTATCGCATAGCATCTTTCTACTTTCACCTCTGGAGTTGCTTGAGGCTTTAAAGAGTGGAGAAAGTGAACACATGAGATAGAATGTCGCACCCGATGATATGCACACTCTCTAGGTTGGAGAGTTGAGGGACAACAACAACAATAGTTATTAGTGTTGGGCTTGTTAATGTAGTGTTTCCTCCATCGACGTTGTAAGTACCGTCGTTGATCGGATCACTTTCAAATACCTCCATCATGGTTTTGCAAAACTTTATTTTTAGTTGTTCAAGTTTTTTCATTTTTCCCGCGCTGCGTACCATGGAATTAGATTTGGCAATGTATCACAATTGTCTATGGAGATCTATCTGGCGTATTGGCACAATGACCAAGCACTGATAATCGCTTGAGCAGTCTACAATAAATCACACATTGATATGTATAATGTCATGATATATATATAGAGAGAAAATATGCAATACAATAATTGCTTAACGTATAAGAATACTTATTTTTCATAAAATCGATCCATGAATCACATCACAAGATCTCGAAATCGTCAATATATATCCAATTAATCATTGGTTCACCGAAATAAACAAAACAGTTTTGGATCGTTAATCGATCAATTTTTTACTTTTTTTTCACGAAAACCGTTTTTGAGTGTTTTAGTTTTTGACTGAGCGTTTTAGTTTTTGGCTGAGCGTTTTAGTATTTTTGTTTTTTTTTTAATTGAAACTAGCTTATAAAGTATATTTATGTTATTCGTCTAGTAACATTTTTAGCTTTTAACAAAAGATGACTTAAAATATGATACGACGTAAGAATGTGTTTAGGTTCTTCATTACTCCACCAAATGTTAATTCATTTATTTACCTAAAAATACTAATTGAGTTTCGATATTGTTTTATTCTTGTGTATTTTTTTAATATATATGTTAATACTAAATGACTTGAATTGAATAAATCCGAAAATTTGTTACTAGTTATCGGTTTATGTTTTCAAGTTTAATATGAAATATAAGGTTACTGTGAATAAATAAGTCACTAAACAAAAATCGAGCTTTTTTTAACGGTTAACGAATCTTCCAAATAAACTATTGGTTAAATTCATCATATCGGTATACATTCACCTTTCGATATGAGGAAAACCCTCACCTAAGGCTAATGCATGTTAACACTCGTTTGAAGGCACGACAATACGGTGAGATAAAACTCATTCAGTGGTCTCCCGTCATCACCCAGTGACGACGAACTAAACGATGGGGGGGGGGATTAAATTTGTGTCACGTATAACACCAAGTCTTTTCCTTACCCCTCCATCACTAGCTCATTGGTCATCAAGCTTGAAATTGATTTAGGCCATTGAATTAAGAAAACTGTTGATAATATATAGAATATTATCATAATTGAAGTGGTTATTATTGCTAAAAAATACAAATGACTTTATTGAAACAATATTAAAACTTAATTACTGCTATTGTAACTTTATCGAAGGAATTTGGTTGAATTTGCCCTTCAAACTAATAAGCAACTTATTTTTTTGTATATAATTACTGCTATTGAGATCAGCTCGCCCTTTTCTTATTTCGCTCATTTATTGCCATGAAATTGTCGTTAATTACGTTGCATATTTGATTCATTTCGTAATCAAACGATAATCACTTCATTTCCTTCTTCCGGTAATTGCTTCATTCATAATACTTGTGGATCTAAATCCTATCGCATCTACATCATACTATCCTAGTCATGGTTTCAGGGGGACCGTTCCCTATCGCTATCTTAGGATATTTTGGTACCGTCATGTGGTTCCCTTGGACTTGTCGCTATCTCGAGATACTCTAGTACAACCTTGTGGGTCCCCTCCAATCTTTGCCTTTATGTTGGGCCATTTTGTCTTTTTCGTGTATGATGTTGCTCCATTTCTTGTTGGACTATTTATCAGGGTATTGCCCCTACAATCCCAAAATACAATTTTTTTTATCATTAACATAGTTCGAACTGAATCAATCTCAATCCATTGGAATCATATGTTGTATATACTTGAATTATTATTTTAGACCTACATTATCATTGTAACACCATTGGTAATATTAACTGGTTGTATGTTTTCTCATTGTGCCCACGCTAAAGTTTAAGTTTGTGCAGGAATATAGACAACACCACCTACATTGATGTAATAGTTTTATAGTGCCACACTTAACATCGTGTGTATTGACCAAATACAAATGACTTTTAACATGGGTAACGTATAAGTAACTAGATTAATTATTATTACTCTATATATTTTAAATTAAAATAATTATTATTTCTCTATTTGATTTTTATAGCATAATTATTCTAATTCAAAACTATATTACACTAGTTATTTACATGTTTAGTAGGTTAATTTTATTTGTCTAATATTTCATCCCTATATTTGAAATATTCCTTGCTTAATTTTTTCCTTAATTATTATTACACTATTTTATTTTTATAGCATAATTACTCACAAAACTATAATTACACTAGTTATTACATGTTTAGTAAGTTAATTTTATTTGTCTAATATCTCACCCCTATATTTGAAACATTCCTTAATATTTTCCTTAAAACATTAAACACAGAGATATCCTAACCCGTTATGTTCATCCATTTATCGTTATTGTTCAAGTATTTATTATTTTCTCTTTTTTTTTCTTTTTTTCTTTTCCTTTTTCACTTGCTCGAATTTACGACGGTGTGGAGAGATAAAATATGTTCAGTTCAATGATACAACTAGTGAGCGTCACCTACTCGCTTAGTCTTCTATCATAATCTATGTGTCGCTTAAACTAAACGGTGAAAACATGAATCAAACCTGAGTCATATAAAACATCAAGTCTTTTCTTTATCACCCTTTCACCTACTCCTTAGCAGATAAACACTTAATACAACCATACTAAAAGCTTCACATTTATTAAGTTGTTGATTAAGTTAATTATCCCAACTCAAGCATTTATTAAAAAAGATAATAATAATAAATTTTATTTTAGCTTTTTTTTCCAACCCAATCATTTATTGAAAAAGAAAATAATAATCAATTTTATTTTAGCTTTTCTTTTTTTTTTCTTTTCTCCAAACCCAAGCATTTATTCAAAAAGGTTATAATAATCAATTTTTTTAGCCTTTTGTTTATTTCCAACTCAAGAATATATTGAAAAAGATAATAATAATTAAATTCATTTTATTTATTTAACAATTAACAAATCATTCAAATGAGCTATTAGTAAAATTCACATCAGAATACACTTATCTCCGAACTAAGAAAAACCCTCACATGGGGTCATCGCCCGTGAACACTCGCAGATAAACACGTCAGTACGGTAATAAAACCCGTTTGATTTAACAATCCAACTAGTGATCCTCGTATATTCGTTTAGTCTCCTGTAATCATTAGGTGCCACCGAAACTAAATATCGAAGACATAAATCAAACTAAATGCTCTAATACCACCCTACCAAAAGCTCCGCATTTATTAATTATTATTGATGATTAAGTTAATTAACCCAACCCAAACATTAAATGAAAAAGATTACAATAATCAATTTTACTTTAGTTTAACTTTATAAATAATAATAATAATAATAATAATAATAATATTTTGTTACCGTAATAATATTATTCTTCCCCTGCCAACTGTCCTTCCTATTTTACCCCCAATTCCTCAGACTCCATTTATTCAGTAAACTAAAACTGCTCATTTTCCCCAAATTCCACCAAAACAAAACCCTAATTCCATCAATTGATTGAACCACTTCATGTTATCAATCAATTAACCACTGATTCAATGTCGAATTCTCGTTCCGGTGACGGCGGACGGTTACCGAAAGGTATCAGCGTCGTCAACACTGTTCATTCCGAAGTTGCTCCGTGCTTGCCGTTGCCGTCGCTGCCGGTGTTCTGCGGCGCGCGTGATCAGGACTTGCGGTTACTTGACGAACAGCCGGTAGGTTCGGTTAATCAGTTGAGGCGGACTGACGTGGCTGATCGGGCTGGTAGGATTGCTAAACTGCTGCAGGATGCTGACGTGTCGTATTTGTGAGTGTTCGAACTCGTTGAATTGTGGTTATTACGTGTCGGATTGTTTCTAGGGTTACATTTTGTAGAATTGGAATGTGTACGTAGCTAAACTGCTATAACTGCTTTAGGATACTGATGTATCGTATTTGTGAGTTTCCGAACTGGTTGAACTGTAATGTGTACATAGATAAAATGCTATAGGATACTGATGTGTCGTATTTGTGAGTTTTCGAACTGGTTGAATTGTGGTTTTGATGTATTGGATTGGTTCCAGGGTTACATTTTTGTAGAATTGGAATGTGTACATAGATAAACTGCTACAGGATATTGATGTATTGAGTTTTTGAACTGGTTGAATTGCGGTTTTCACTTGTCGGATTGTTTCTAGGGTTACATTTTTGTAGAATTGGAATGTGTACATAGATAAACTGCTACAGGATGCTGATGATCGTGTTTGTGAGTTTTCGAACTGGTTGAATTGTAATGTGTACATAGAAAAACTGGTATAGGATGCTGATGTGTCGTATTTGTGAGTGTTCGAACTGGTTGAATTGTGGTTTTGATGTTTTGGATTGTTTCTAGGGTTACATTTTTGTAGAATTGTGTACATAGATAAACTGCTACAGGATATTGATGTATTGAGTTTTTGAACTGGTTGAATTGTGGTTTTCACTTGTCGGATTGTTTCTAGGGTTACATTTTTGTAGAATTGGAATGTGTACATAGATAAACTGCTACAGGATGCTGGTGATCGTGTTTGTGAGTTTTCGAACTGCTTGAATTGTAATGTGTACATAGATACACTGGTACAGGATGCTGATGTGTCGTATTTGTGAGTGTTCGAACTGGTTGAAGTGTGGTTTTGATGTTTTGGATTGTTTCTAGGGTTACATTTTTGTAGAATTGGAATGTGTACTGTTTGTTGATTAATTTGAATAGCTAAACTGCTACAGGATACTGATGTGTTGTATTTGTGAGTGTTTGAACTGGTTGAATTGTGGTTTTGATGTATTGGATTGGTTATAGGGTTACATTTTTTAGAATTGGAATGTGTACTGTTTGTTGATTAATTTGAATAGCTAAACTGCTACAGGATGCTGATGCATCTTATTTGCGAGTGTTCGAACCGGTTGAATTGTGATTTTTACGTGTCGGATTGTTTCTAGGATTAAGGTTTTGATTACATTTGTTGAATTGTATTGCTGCTGTTTAGGAAATGAAAATTTTGAATACTTGAGAGGATTCTGATTTTGAATGAGGAATTAGGTCTAGACTAGCTTATAGTGCATTTATGCTGAGATAAGAAACAAAGCATGATTAGAATAGCTAAACTGCTACAGGATACTGATGTGTCGTATTTTGTGAGTTTTCGAGCTGTTTGAATTGTGATTTTGACTTGTCAGATTGTTTCCAGGGCTACATTTTGTAGAATTGAAATGTGTACTGTTTGCTGATTAGAAGGTGAGTTTAGCGTGCAAATAGGTGTTTGAATTTGAATGTGTAGCAATGCTGATCGTTTGTAAACGGAATATTTCGAATAATTGAGAAATGAGAAGATTATAATTTTGAATTAGAAATTAGGTATAGACTAGCTTATAGTAATTTATAAGGAACAGTTTCCAGAAAAAACGTCAATAGTGCATTTATGCTGAGATAGGAAACAAAGGAAGATTAAGGATGGTTGTAGGACTTAGAATAGAATAAGGAATGCACATAGATAACTAATTCTATGTGTAAAAGAGATCAAATCATCGAAATTAAAGAAACATAGCGCATTATAATTGATATATTTTTAGTCTAGAAGCAGGTTTGATATTATCTACAAGTAATTACCAGCGGTCGTGGCATGTGGTAGTACAATCTTTAGGGATCTAAAGTCCATATGTGTTGATTATGTAGTGCTGCATGTAACATAACTATTTGCGGAAAATCGGAGTTACATATGAAGAAAAACGAGATTAATATACCAAAAGTTGTAGCTTATACTACATGCTTTGGTACGTGACGTGAATATTAATGAAAGTAAGCGTGACAGAGAGTTTGGATCATTTAATGCAAGTTGAAAGTATTATGCAAATGCGTTGTTTTTAAAGCATTTCTGTGTTAACTGCAGCAGCATAATCGACTCGTGCTAGTTGATTGTGTAAATCTTACTAGATTCGCCTCTAAAGGCTTAAAGAAAGATATATAATGAAAATAGTTTCTCTCCCTTTTCAAACATCTTTTCATCATTTTATGGGATTTAATTGTCAATCTTCATTCAATCGTCCTGTTGGCAATCTACAGAAGGATTTGCTTATGATTATATGAATTTCCTTTTTTTTAGTTTATCTAACTTTTTCCTTTTTAAACACATTCATATAATCACATTGGGTGTGTTGTTTAAAATTTCAAATTCTATGTGCAGGAATCTTAAAACAGAGGCGAGGGTAACACCTTTTGGTCATGAAGAACGTCTAGACCTTTACGATGAGGTTCTTAGATGCAATTCTGAAGCATTTGAGCACATTGCTCCAGGTAATAGCTGATGTTGATGCTTTTTTTAACAGTCTTATTTTTCCAAGATATTTAGTGACTTAGTTTTGAGGAAAATAATTTACACTTATCATAATGCACAAAGGAATTTATTTAGCAATCAAGAATTATACCAAAGTAGCATGAAAATTTTATCTCTATCTTTACCTTTGTAAGCTAACCTTGAGTTCTAGTTGTTGTCATTCTAATCAATAACTAAACTTGGAAGCACACAGTTAGTTATTATGTACTTTTATCTATTCGCCGTCTATTTATTAAGTAATGTGATATTTATGGTGATGAGGAAATTAATTGAGGTTGTCATGTGGAGGTGGTAGCCCTGTCTAAGTTTATTTGAAAACTTATATATTGATAGACTGCCCCTTTAATGGTATAATCAGACATCATAATTCTTCTTAACGTCAATTAGTTTAGATATTAATTGTGATTAAAAGCATTTCCAATCATAGATGTTCTTTTGGCTGTCAGTAGTGCTATGAGTTGTATTTTTTTTATGGTTAGGCTTAGAAACACGTTCCATACTCTAGGAAGTTTTACGCCATCAAAGGTTTTCCATCTTGCGGATTGGTTCTTCACCATCCATGTATAGGTTCTGTATTCAACTCATTTTGATTAAATTAAGTTGATAACCATTTGACATATCACTGTCGTTTTAAAGGATTCAATAAAACTGGCTACCTTTTTAAAGGCCATTGCATGTCTTTGAGTCTTTGACTGCAAGTCTAAACAACTCTAAGATGTTGGATCCTGAATCTTTGACTACAAGACTGAAAAAGCATCTTTATATTTGTAACTAAGGAAGTATTGTATCAACTTCCTTTATCAGATGATATTCGTGGACTCCATAAGGTAAAGGAAATGGATCTTTGTAGACCCACTAAAGTAAAAGGTTTAGGGTTCAGATTGATCTCCCTGTCTGAATAAAGTCCTGCTTCCAGGCCTTGTAAGCTTGCACTCATTTATAGAGAAAAGAACTAATTTGCTTTGATTGGCATAGCATAATCACGGTTTCCCTTGTCGTTTTTATTCTAAAAAGTGGAAAGCTAAGGAGAATAAGGGGGAAGGAGTATAATATGAGATATCTAGTTTTGGTAACCCTAGATTCTGTACTTAATGTGGGGCTAAGTTGCTAACAATTAGTATATTCCGAAAAAGAGTGTAATGGTAAGATGGATGAACGAGAAACCTAGAAAACTTGACCAACAATTGTTATAATATGATTATAAGATAATTCATAGACCAGTTTCACCTTTCAACTTATAAAGATGCCAGTTAGGCAAAAAGGTATTATAGTAAGAAGATATGTGTATTATAGTAAGATGGCTCCCATATCCTTGATGTGAGGGCCAATGAAGATACAGACCGCAAACTCAGAAAGTGTATACACGGAGTAGAAAAAAGTTATCGAAGACCATTTATCTTTTTATGAAGCTATTTTATACAGTTTTAAGCCATTTTTAATCTATTTATACATGATTCTTCTATCTCGTATGCTTTTGTAAAGCTATATCCGTGGACCGTAATTATTGGAGGGTAGATTTAGGGTTTAAAATTTGGACTTGTTACACTTTAGAGGGTAAATTTTTTTGTATTCATGTTCCTTTGACATGTGTTTTTGCATTTGCTGCACACATGATTTTTTGTACTGGTATTCTTTAGGATAAGTTTAGATTCTGGGTTAGTGGCGTTTATAGCTTCCATTGACCTCCATACGCAAAGTCAATACATATATCTTCGTTGTGATTTGAAAACCGTTGAGTATCCTGGCTTGTAAAAATACATGAATATTGTTTCCAATTTTCTCGTTAGAAGATAATCACTCAGTTTTAACCTTCTTATATCTATGTAGAGGCAATAGTTATTCCTTTATCTTAAAAATTGCCTTGTTTATCTTTATTAAAATATTTAAGTTTCTCAGGTACTGCCATGGAGCAAATGTATAACAATACGGTAGCTAATAACAAGGTGTGTGAAAGAAAGCTGCTCATGCAGAATTTATCAACAAATAATGAAGCCTTTGAAGACAAAGGGGAAACACCGCGTCCACGCGAGCATGTAGTTGGCACCACACATGTTTTTTTTTTATTTTCAATTATTTACTTGTTATGGTTGTAATTATGAAGATAATTTTGCAGGATGTTATTAATTCTGCATCTAAAAAACCCAAACTCAAGAAGAAGGGTGATGATACAGTCTTACCAATTGAACCAGACGAAGCTGAGCGTCAAGGTTCCTTTTTTTTTCTTTTTTTTTTGTTTTCTATAAAATGTTTGTCTTATTAAGATATTTAAGATTCAAGCTTCAATTGCTTCAATGCAGCTGTAGAAAGATTCTGTGAAGTACTTGAGGATTTGTGTGGTAAAGCCGAAGTATCAGTGGATGATCGTGAAGAAGGTGAATCAGAATGTTTGGTTTTGCAAGTTGGCAACATTAGAACTCTCGTGAAAGAAGTTATGTCAATCCGAGCAAACAAATTCCTACATTTGGTTCCTGTTGTTCATCTAGAGAGACTGTTAAAAATTCTTGATCATCAAATCCACAGCGCCGAAGGCCTGTCCATTACTCAATCTGAAAATGTATGTTTCTGACTTCGGTACTTTAATCCTGCTTGTTTCTTTTCATATTGGTGATGCTTGATGTGCTGTTTAACAATAACAATGTTTGCAGTTGCTTCCTTGATCACTTCTGACTGAGAGATTATGCATATAGAAAGTATTTTGTGCATTTATTTAAATCATTTTTCGTATACCTTGTATCCTAGTTACCAAATTTAGGAGATTCCTCATGTTTACATTATAGAATTCTTTTAATCACAAAATTAAATGATTTAGTTATTTGGATAGGCTTCATACTTTCTATATGCATAATCTCTCAGTTTAGAGAGCATCTTTTAAATACAGTTGATAGTATCATCATTCATTTGTGTTAAGTGATTCCATCTTCCTGCAAGTATACTTGCTTTTAAGTTGGTTATATTATATAGACAGACACATGCATATTACCATTGGCATATGCTCTCTAGTTTAATCTTAGTCATAATTTTTGATGTTAAATGCTTTTCTGAAATCTGATATATGCATCTTGTCTTCAGATACACCCTATTTAACTTGAAGTTTATAACAGTTTTCTGTATAGGGTGTTTGTTTTTATATTGCTGGCTAGATCATATTTTGACATACCTGGTTCTTTCCTGATTTTCTCTCATGCTACCCATCTCTTGTTAAAATTTTGGGGGATGCTTGCTACTAATTCATGCGTTTTTTTTTTATTTTTTATGTGAATACACCATCTTTCCTGTGTTCCACCAATAAGGCGCTCTCGTTGTTCTGCAATTTGGCCTTTGTTTGGCAAGCCAAAATGTATTAACTAAAAACTATTATTTTTCCAGTCTCTTTCGGTTGTAGTTTCTGCAATTACGGTGGCACTTGAGTCTATCCATGCAGCTATTGGGATTATGGCTTATAGTGGAATGCCAAAGCAAATCTACAAGGAGGAGGTACATGCCAACTATATGTGTGTGTGTGTGTGTGTGTGTTTAACAGTGTTTAATGCTGTCTTTCTCTTAATTTGTATGCTAGATAATTGAAAGAATTGTCGAGTTCTCTAGGCGACAAATAGGAGACGTCATGTCAGCTTGTGATCCAAATCATCGTTCAACTAACAAACCAATTGACAATGGAAATTTGCAAGGTAGTTGCACATTCTGTAAAGGACCCTCGAGAGATGATGTGGATTTAAATAGTTGTTTTTTCATGTTAGAGCATCTAGAATATCATGTATTAGTTATATTCCTTGCTGATTTCTAACAAGTTTTTTATCTCTGCCCCATGTTGTCTTTGACAGACGAAGATGATGACGAGGATTATTATGACGAGGAGTTTGGGAGTGCCAGCAAGAGAAGGCGTACTGCTAGAAGCGTGAAAGTGAAAAAATCAGGATCAAACAAGTAAGTTATCAGTTATCAAAACTTAGTTGTTGAAAGCATAGTTATCAAATGCGCTAGGCGCACGGTTCTCGCCTGTGGCCTAGGTGCAAGACACGAAAAATGCAAGGGCCTAAGAAAAAAAAACGTGCTTCAATAAAAAAAAATAAAAACATATTATGTATAAGAAAAATAATACTATTCTTCAATTAAAATAAACAAACGCCATTATATAACATTTTATATCATCTAGTTAGTATCAAAAGTTTTAAAATAGTCCTGATTTTCTATCATTTTCTTGTGAAACTCCACCTTTAAAATTTGTTTTTAAAGTTTAGATCATAAAAGGGGTTACTGTAAAGCAAAACAAATTATAAGAAACATGAGCAGAAGCCATATGCGGATTAATCAAGAAATAGAAGACAAATGATTAAAAAAATATTTTCTTCTACTAACCAGTCTTGTACGATTTATAGAAACCAAAAAATTGTCAATGATTATACAAAGAAATTGGAGTTAATTAAGTAAATCCGATATTTTTAAGGAAGTTCTTATCAGTCACAGTGATAAATCAAAAGAAATCAATATAAGTACACAAAAATACCAAAATTCCGGATTTGGCTTCTAAAAAAGCGCATTAACCATGGAAAGTCGGTATCGCCCCAAAAATGCGAACGATCTATATGCTTATAGTTTATGGCTTCTTTGTTGTCAGAGCTTCTGCTGCGGCACATAACATACTTCAGAAACTGTGCACTATCATTGCTTTTCTAAAGGATTTGCTGATGATAGAGCGCCTATCAGATAGCTGCATTTTGCAGCTAGTGAAGACATGCTTTTCAACTTTGTCGGTGGATAACATTCAACTTTTGCAATTGAAGGCAATCAGTCTGATTGGCGGGGTATATAACTTTTATCTCTGTTTGCTTTGTATACATGCTTTGGTTTTCTTGATAATTCTAAATTTTTTGTTCTTTGTTGTTCAGATATTTTTTTCTTACCCTCAGCATCGAGTGTACGTCATTGATGAATTACTTCAACTTCTTTTAAAGTTACCATTCTCAAAACGAATTCCGAGAACGTATCACCTTGCTGATGAAGAACAGAGACAAATCCAAATGATATCCGCTTTGTTTATTCAGTTGATTCATTGCAGTGTGAACCTTCCTGATTTTTTGAGGGAAGCTTCTGACAACAATCCGTTGATTAATATTGGGATCGATTCTAGTTATCCTCACAAATCCCAAGAGTCGGTAACTGAAGCGTGTTGTCTTTTCTGGGGTCGAGTGCTCCAGCGGTTTGCAAATTCAAAGAATCAAAATCAAGAAGCTTCTGACTTTAAGATCATGTTGGAAAATATTGTGACAGATCTCTTAACCACCTTGAATTTGCCCGAATATCCTGCTTCGACTCATATTCTGGAGGTATCATCTATTTATCTCTACAACTTGGTGGCTTGGTTCTTGTGTTTTGTTAATGAAAGTTGCTTTCAGGTTCTTTGTGTCTTACTACTTCAGAATGCTGGGCTGAAATCTAAAGATATAGTTGCTCGGTCCCATGCTATTGATATTCTTGGTACGATAGCTGCAAGGCTAAAGCGGGAAGCTATCCTTTGTAAGAAGGAAAAGTTTTGGATTGTACAGGAGTTACTAGGTGGGGATGCTAGTGATAATAACCATCCAGATGATGCATGTTCTATATGTTTGGATTTAAAGTCTGAAAATCCATTGGTCCAGTGTGAAGGTTGTGAGAGATTATTTCATGTAGAGTGTTTGGGAATAAGAGAACATGAAGTTTCTAGTAGCAACTGGTTGTGTCAGCTTTGTCAATGCAGGAAACAACTTCTTTCCTTACACTCTTATTGCAAGGCCCAGGGTAGGGATGAAAGTAATCACACTCGTAAGAAGTCAAAATCGAGTGACACTCCTGATGTTACAAAGTTGGAGATTGTTCAACAGATGCTTTTGAATTACCTTCAGGATTCTGGGTCTCCTGAGGATGTGCATATATTCACTAGATGGTCTGTAAACTTTGCACAATTCACCATTAGTCAAACAAGTCATTAATTATGGGAATATGATGTTTTGCAGGTTCTATATATGTCAGTGGTACAAAGAAGATCCCAGTAGTCAAGAGAAGTTTCTCTATTACCTTGCTAGGTTAAAATCAAAAGAAATCTTACGTAGTTCTGGGATGAATTCATCCTTATTGACAAGGAGTTCTGTCAAGAAGATAACAATGGCACTTGGACAACATAGCTCTTTTTCAAGAGGATTCGATAGAATTCTTCACTTGCTTTTGGTCTGCTAGCTATCCTTTTTCGCTTTTGTTTCATGTTTGACTATTTATGCTTTCTTATTTATTAAGTTTATTAATAATTGCAGGCAAGTTTGAGGGAGGGCTCTCCCATTATTCGTGCCAAAGCAATGAAGGCAGTAAGTGAAATTTTATAACAAATTGTAAGGCTCTTATTTGGTTTTAGTAAGTTAACTCACTGTTTTGTCTGTACATTGTTCTGTTGTGAGCAGGTTAGTTTAATTGTAGAGGCTGATCCAGAGGTTTTGGGTGATAAATATGTTCAAACAGCAGTTGAGGGAAGGTTTTGTGACTCTGCTATATCTGTACGAGAAGCAGCACTAGAACTTGTTGGTCGATATATTGCTTCACATCCTAATGTTGCTTTGAGGGTAATGATCTTTTAAATTTCTAATCCTTACACATAGTCTTTGATCTTATACTATTCAGATTACATCCCTTTATTTGCTTCTTTTCTATCAGTACTATGGGAAGGTAGCTGAGAGAGTGAAAGATACTGGAGTGAGTGTTCGGAAACGAGCCATAAAGATCATAAGAGATATGTGTACTTCAAATGCTAATTTCCTAGAGTTTACCAATGCCTGCATTGAAATTATTTCTCGTATTAGTGATGAAGAATCCAGCATTCAGGTAGTATTACCTTTTTCTTCTAGTATTAGTAATTATATGTTCACTAATATAATTGTTGTCTCTTGCTTACAGGACATTGTGTGCCGGACATTCTATGAGTTCTGGTTTGAAGAATCTTCAGGTAGACAAGACCAAATTTTTGCAGAGGGTAGTTCTGTAACAGTAGAAATAGCAAAGAAGACTGAACAAATGGTTGAAGTGTTGAAGAAGATGCCCAGCAACCAGTTGCTTGTCATTATCATCAAGCGGAATTTAGCACTTGACTTTTTTCCGCAGTCAACTAAGGCTGCAGGAATCAGTCCTGTGCTTGTTGCATCAGTACGCAAGCGATGCGAGCTTATGTGCAGGTGCTTGTTGGAGAAGATATTATGGGTATTCTTTTGTGTGTTGCTTTAATTCACATTTTAACAGTGTACAATCAGAATGCTTAGTCTTTTCTTTTTGTAAACTATGAATTGTAGGTAGAGGATGATACTAATGAAGCCGATGTGGGTACACTGCATTACGTGTTGCTCTTGCATGCTTTCTGTGTAGTGGATCCTGCACTTTGTGTACCCGCCTCTAATCCTTCTCAGTTTGTGGTCACTTTGCAGCCTTATCTAAAGAGACAGGTTCAAACAATTGCTTTTAGTATTTAGAAAGCCCTCTGTAGTTATTTATGCAATTAGCACTAATTATACTGACCATACATATGACTTATAACCCTTGGTATTATATAAAACAACTTTAGTTATCAACACAAATAGGCCACTTTAGCTATGCATGCATACGGCTTATAACCCATTTCTTTCATTATCATATATCACGGAAAACCTAAGATAACATTAGTTATGACAATAAGTGTCAGTCATGCCAATGATAGCTTGGTTATGCTTGTATCAGGCCGACAGTCGAGCAGTTGCACAGCTAGTGGAGAGTATAGTGTTTGTTATTGACTCAGTCCTGCCCTTGGTACGAAAGCTTCCTCAAAGTGTAGTTGAAGATCTTGAACAAGATTTGAAGCAGATGATTGTCCGACATTCTTTTTTGACAGTTGTTCATGCTTGCATCAAGTACAATTCATTTTCCTCACTTTTATGCCTTAATTATTATCTTGCCACTGCCTGCTTAATTTTCTGTAATTCTGTCTCTTTTAATTAAAGAGCAACTGGAGCGTGTTATGTTCAAACATTTCATCATTCCATGATTGTAATTAGTTTCTATGGATTAACAAAATATCCTCTTTATAAATTGTATCCATACTGATACATCAATTTTACTTTCTGTCACCATTGACTTTCTCATCTAACTTTTACTGCATATATTAGTGATAATAATTTGTTTACCTACAGGTGCCTTTGCTCCATTAGCAAAGTATCAGGAAATGGTGCATCAGTTGTTGGGCATCTTATGCAGTTGTTCTTCAAACGCTTGGACTCTCTGGGTTTCAATAACATACAGGTTGGATTATTTGATTTTTCTAACTTTTATGTCTACTCTTACCGATCAACTCTCTATAATCTCTATTTCTCATTGTCCATGATAAACTATCTTTTATTGTTTACCTTCTTAGAAAAGAACAACTAAACTAACTTTTTCATTATTGTTTTCAGCTAGTGGTTCGGTCCCTTTTCTGTCTAGGATTGCTTATTCGCTATGGAAGCTCTTTACTGTCTATGTCACTTCCCAACAAACAGAATCCTGTTTCTGACAGCCTCAGCTTGTTTAAAAAGTACTTCCATGCAGAGGATTTTGCTATAAAAATCAGATCATTTCAGGCATTAGGTTATGTTTTAATTGCTCGGCCCGAATTTATGTTGGAGAAAGACATGCAATACATCTTAGAGACAACACTTTCTTCTAGCGCTGATGATCGGCTGAAGGTAAATACATCATACAGCTTTGAGTCTTTACGTGACTCTGGGTTTACAGTATGTTAACAATTTTCTTTGTTTCATAAATTTTTGTTTTCAGATGCAGTCACTACAGAACTTGTTTGAGTACCTTCTAGATGCCGAACACCAGATGGAGAATGATAAAGCTGGAGATGATATGGTTGCTTATAATACAGCTGCAGGCAGTGTGCCAGTTGCTGCAGGTGCTGGTGATACTAACATTTGTGGTGGAATCATTCAGTTATATTGGAATAGCATTTTAGGGAGATGTTTGGATGCGAGCGAGGAAGTGCGTCAATCCGCTCTTAAGGTGACTAGCAATTTTTTGTTTAACTTGTAACTAGTTAAACTTATGACATCTAAAACCTGCAAAATGAAAGGCTGAAAAAAAAATTAATTAATCATTTACTTTGTGAAACAGATTGTGGAAATTGTGCTGCGTCAAGGTCTAGTTCATCCAATTACTTGTGTACCATACCTTATAGCACTTGAAACAGATCCTCAAGAGGCAAACTCTAAGCTGGCTCATCATTTGCTGATGAATATGAATGAGAAGTACTTTCTTACATTCCTTTTAATTTGTTATTACTCCTTTAATATATTCACATGCCTAAGATAGTTAATTATATTTTCAGGTATCCTGCGTTTTTTGAGAGTCGTCTTGGTGATGGACTTCATATGTCATTTATCTTCATGCAGTCAATGAGTCAAAGTTTTTCTGACGATTCAGACCCAAAAGTCCCAACCAAGACACCTACAAAAGGAAAATCAGATGGTAGCTCGTTTTCTTATGCGAGATTGGGTGTTTCTAGAATTTACAAGGTTATTCGTGGAAATCGCGCGTCAAGAAATAAATTTATGACCTCAATCGTTCGCAAGTTTGATATGCCTGGCTGGCATAACTCAGTGGTCCCTTTTCTGATGTAGGTTATCTTCAATTTCATTCATAGTTTTTAATTTGACTTGAAATTAAACTGTTTTTCTTTTTCCTCTCAGATACTGCACAGAGATTCTTTCTTTACTCCCGTTTTCATTACCTGAAGAGCCTCTGTATCTGATTTATGCTATAAATAGAGTCATACAAGTTAGGGCAGGGGCAATAGAGTCCAATATGAAAACATTTTTGCATAAACTGCAAGAACAAAAACAGAAAGAACCTGCAAATGGGATAGTGCAGCATGATCCAATGGCTCAAAATGTTTCTGGGGAGAATGAACTTGTTGATGATAATCGACACGCTGCACAGGAATACCCCAGTGAGATTTCATTTACTCAAACTGTGCCCGTGGAGCCTGATCATGATGAAACTTCTGTGAACCCAGAGAAAGATAATATTATCATCCCACCGGTTGATCTGCCAAATATCCAGGTAGATATTATTTGCATTCAGATGAATAACCATATGGTGTCTTTCTTCATTTGCATGCTTAATGTTTTGGTGTTATTATATAGGCCGACTGCCTTGCAGCTTGTGCACTGCAACTTCTTTTGAAGCTTAAACGACACCTAAAGATAGTATATGGTTTGGATGATGCTCGTTGCCAGGTGTTGCTTTATTCTTTCATAATAATTATCATTTTGTCTCTTTAAAAGAGTGATGCTTTGATTTTATATTTTCATGAAACAATTTGTAATTTTGTATTCGCCATGTTTTGTAGGCGTTTTCTCCAACTGAACCGCACAAACCGGGGGAGTTTCTTTCACGGCAGAATATTCCTTTCAATGTCGGTGAGACAAATGCTACTCAACCGACCACCTATCAGGACATTTTCCAAAGATATCAGGTAACCGTTTTTAAACGCACTTTTTTACTCATTTAAATAACTTTATTTGTAATTACTGGGTAATTTAGCTAAGAATGAAATGTGTCAAAATGGTTCAAACATGTCTGAGGTAAGGGTACTAAATAGGTCTGCGGGCTGGTGGGTTCAACCCTACTCGAATTTTCACAAGTTAACACGAACACAACCCAAATTTTCACAGGTTAACACGAATAGGATCTAATTTTTCATGGGTTGACACGAACACGAGCCGTTGAAACCAATTTTTTTATATTTTGATATTTTTATCACATATTAATACTTTAAATTTACAATTTTACAACAAATAATACAATTTCACATTTACATTTTAGTAATAAAATCTTATGTAAAAGTTGGCTTAAAGTACACAACCAATATAATTCATGACATATAACACATTTTAAAAGTATGAGATAAAGAATAAATGGGTTGAAGAGGCCAACTGTGAACCTGTCGGATTGACATGAACCCGTTTATACTAAACCATAACCCTTGGGTTATGTGTTAGGTTCGTGTCATGTCTGAAGTTTACACGAAGTCACCTAAAGTGAACTTTAAACATGCAGCACTTTTCTCTTTTACAATAATATGCTTTTTGTTATCACTTATCAAAACCTTTTTCGTAAAAACATAAAAATGTGAAAAAACTGTTTCGGGTCGAACCAACACAGTTCATACCAACAAAGTACCCGTTACCCACATTCGTTTCTCCATTTACCGATTTCTGAACCAACACTCACAAAACAGGAATTCAAAAACGCGTTGAAGGAAGACACAGTTGACTACTCAGTCTACACATCAAATATCAAAAGGAAGCGTCCTCCCGGGAGGCCGCGTATCGCCAAGGCAGCGGTAGGTCATGTCAACGGTGGCAGGAACAATAGAGACGAAGACGACGATGATGACGACGAGACTTGGGGAAGCGGGACCCGCGTAGCAGCGAGCGGTGGCAGGAGAAATACCAGAAGTCAACATCAGCAGCAGAGGTTATAGTTGTAAATACACATTACAGGTACAAGAAGCTAACATTGTACAGCTGGTAGTAGAAGCAGAAGAAAAAGAAACAAGCCTTGGTGCAGCATGCAGGTTATATTTTCCGACTCCCTGATTTCTCTCTCTTAAGATAGTCAGATTGCATTAGTTTTTAAAAAAGATTTATTTTGGTCGTTCGTTAGTAACCATCGTCGTTGGTATGTTGAATGCGCCCTTGGTGTATGACCCGAAGGGTGATGTTTTGTATATTATCATAGATTGAGATTTAGTCTAGAGTCGATTATTAGTCCTTGTCTGTACATCAATTGTTTTCTGGGATTATAGTTTTCGTCTTGCTTAGTTTTAATTTCCTTTTTTTTATATCTTGGTGTTATGTTATGTATTGGTTGAATGGTTGATCTCTAGCTGCGGTTTTTTAAAAATCGTTGGAATTGACTGAACCGTCCTAACCGAAGCAAATCGTTGGTTTGGTTTTTATGGTTTGATGGTGAAACATTCTGGTTTAAAACTTCATTTTTGGAATGTGTAGTTATGTATGGGTACCATTAAAAAGCTACTTTGAAAAAAAAACTGAACATTAAACCACAAACAGGTAAAACCGGCCGGTTAGCTAGACCACTGAATCTGGTCTAACTTGAAACACCGGTGGAATAGAAAAGTCTGCGTCCACCCCGGTCGAACGATTCTCCCAAGGATCGCTTCAGTTGTCGGTCGTACGTTAGAAGAGAGAGAGAGAGAGAGAGAGAGCGTTCTTCTGTCATCTTATACTAGTTTGCAAGTAGCAGATAATTGTACCAACTAACTAAAAGGACAAATAAACTAAAGGGCTAATTATTGCTTCAGATTTAAGTCAAAATATTACCGTGTCCCCAACGACGACGCAAAAAGCTTGACGTGCTCGAATGGTACATATAGACTAGTTTTAAATGGTAAATAACCTAAAATATTAAACTAAACAGGTTAATTAACTAAGATTCATCATGGTCTAACCAATAATAGATGGTTAGCTCGCCATATAAAGAATAAAACAAAAAATCAAACAAATAAAAAACAAAACATAAGGTTCGGGTTACTTGGAACGCATAGAATGGAGGAGAATATATAAAACTTGTTGAAAACTTTTTTATTCGATTTCAAAAATCGATGAAAACTTTTTTTAACGAAAAATCAAACAATTGTTTTTCTACAATGGAAGAGAATATATAAAACTCACACCTCATTTCAATTCTTTGTTGTGGACCTACCCTCAACCCACGTTGTCATGCACCATACCTATTTCTAGTTTATTTTTTTGGTTATTTCCTTTAAATTAGTAGATGTAAGTATTGGGTAATTAGTGGTTACTGGTTAGTTGTTGGATTGTAAAGCTATATAATTCCTTTGTGTCTTACTTTATGATTATGAATGAAAATATTTTTATTCTATGAATTCTAATCTGGTTTCTCTCTAAATTTCTTGGCCAACAATTACAAACCGGTGGAACCACATCATTCTTGTTACAGTATCTCTAAATCCAAAATTACACTAAAACACATTACATTTTCTCTCTCATTTTCAATTAAATAATCCATTTTTATACATTTATCATTACCATTTCTCTCTTATTCACTCACAACCACTTTCAAAATATATTAAAAAAATTATAGGGGGTGAACATTAGCTTTTCAAATGTACAGAAAAATCACTACGTTTTATAAAATATAAAAGTTTTTCACTCACAACACCCTAAATCGCTCTCTAAGTTATAAAAACACACTCCACATAATATGGAAGATAACACCCTAAATCGCTCTCTCAGTTATAAAAACACACTCTCACATAATATGGAAGATCGGATGAGAATGCTGTAAGTTAACAACCAAACTCCTAATAATGTCACTGTCATCCCTGCCACTATTAATTATAAATTTATAACATATAGGGGTTTGGTGAGAAATAATGCCATTAATTAGACCCAACAGCTCTCAAACCAAAATCTTTTGATTTGTTCTACTGTTTTAGTGTGTTTGTATGTGAATTTTATTATTATTATTATTATTATTATTATTATTATTATTATTATTATTATGGGTTAATTAGCTATGGGTGAAATGACTATTGATATGTTCTTTACCTGTATTTCACTAAAGATGAACATGGCCGTACTGGTACCGAAAATAATTTCATCACCAAAATAATAATAGGCACATTTTTAATGTAACTTTATAGGATGAATATTTTATTTGTCTTTTTCAAGTATATTGGGTATGCTTGTTTAGGAATCATTAATTGCTTGTCAACATTTTAGAAACTCTTTTAGAAGTTAACATAACGTTAACGCTTTCATGTGTTATTTTTAGTGTTCTTGAACGTAGGTTTCGTTGTTTTTCTTTTGTTATTGGCAGTGGCGGAGCCACTCTATAACCACCGGGTTCGGCCGAACCCGCTACTTTTCCGGTTTTATATATAACCTATCGTGTTGAATTAACGAACGAGACCATTCTTTTTTTTGAGCGAACCCATTATCGTTTTAAAGTAGTATATTCGAACCCATTTATCATAAAAAGTTTAGTTAATAAACAAATAAAAGCATCGGCCATCAACTCGGCAACTGATCAACTTTTTTCTTCGCCGTTCGCCTTAAGGTTTCAACCATCGCCAACAACCAGTACACGTTATCGTTTGAGAAGAGTTTTTCTTCAATGAAGCATGTGAAGTCGGATTTGCATAATCATTTGGGTGACGATTATATAAATGACGTGTGTATTTGTTGTATTGAGAATGTGTTCTTTTTCAAAGTCACGATTGAATATATTTTTCAAAACATGAAAATACGTAATCAAAAATTATAATATACTATATCTTTTTTATATTTAATGACTTTGTATTTTATTGAATGCTAACGATATATTTTTGTTATGATAGCTGATATTGCATTTTATTTATCTAATCGAATGATCAACCCAACCCGACCCGACCCATTCAGGCGCGAAAACTTTGACACCGGAAATAAAATCAAGCATCGAAATTTCCGAACCCATAGGAAAAAGTTTCTGGCTCCGCCACTGGTTATTGGCCATTCTTGTCATGAGTATGTAAGTTAATGGATATTTGTGGTCTAATTACCATCGAAATCTGAATTTAAGCCAGTGAATGTTCATAATATTAGCACTTAGTATGCTATTTGTTTTGCTTCATTCTCTTTATGTTTATGCATATGGAGTAACAAAGCCAAAGAACCAAACTTGCACATCAATGGTCACATTAATACTACTACTCACCAACTCACCACCAACTTCTACTAGAAATTGACCACATCAATGGTCAAATTAATACCCTCAACAACTCACCACCAACTTCTACTAGAAATCATGCACTAGATTTACCAAAATTAACCAAATTTTAAAGAAAGATAGAAATAAAGATTGGGATGTACATGTGAATGCTCTCAAACTTATATAAAGATTCGTAACAAAATACTGGTAAACTAATTATGTTAAAAAATTAAGTAGATACATAAAAATAAAACAAATAAAAGATAAATCCAGGTCGTCGGGTAAGTTTTCCTAAAACATGATGTCAATCGTTGATACTGATTTTGACATTTCAAGCCCGACTCAACTAAGAAAATATCAACCAGAAAACCCATTACTGATGGAAAAAACCCTCATTGAGTAAGGTATCGAATTTGAGACCAAATTTCAAGTCTTGACTATCGGTACCATGTCATTTTTTTATTATAAAACTTAACATTTAATTATGCTACATTTGTAGGCCTATTAAAGAAAATATAAATTTGAAAATTCTTAAAATGATGTTACTTTGGAATGAGATTTCATTTTTGTCACTCAAACTTTAGAATTACAAAAATGTCTCATTCAAACTCATATTTGACCATGTGTTTGGATGTCTAACATGTCATTAACGTCGTTTTTGTACAAAATTAGTTATAATAATATAATATAAAAACAAACAAGAGGCTAAACATGTTTTTTAATTATGTGTTTGAATGTCAAACACGTCATAAAACACGTGTTTGGAGGCCTAAAACATCTTTGACTAAGTATTTAGAAGTCTAACACGTCTTTAATGACGTGTTAGCTTTCCTAACACATAATAAGATATTTCTGGAACTCTAAAGTTTAGTGAAAAAAATATGGAATCTCTTTTCATTTTAGTTGTAATAAAATATTTTCCAATATAAATTTTCTCATGTCAAAGAAAATAAAAATAAAACTAAAAGGGTTATTTTTTGACTTTTGTTACAATAATTGTGTGGGATGTACATAACTGTGTGGGGATGTACAAATGGTAAGAGTAAAAATAGTGGCAGATGGAGATCATTAATAAGTGTGCAGTCCTATCACTCTATGTTATATGTTATAATTATATTTATAAAATTATCCGTGATATAAGATGGTCAAACAAGATTACAAGAAAACTCGTTTCAGCTTTAAATCATATCCATCAATATAATGTATGAAGAAGGAAGAAGGAGATGGAAAATAATTATTTGGAAGATTATGTCAGGGTAGACGTAATTAACTAAAATCTTGTTAGTGTGAACGAGTTATAAATTAATTTTGTCAGTGTGGACTATAATTCAACTCATAGGAAATAAACCAATAACTCGTTTCCTTGGTACAAATTCATCACAAATACATCTTGAAAGACTGAGTATCAAGACACAATTTTCCATGTCTTTAGAATTTGTAGGGATCAGGTAGGAAACATTATTAAACCGTCGGGCAAGACTGTTTTTTCAGAAGAAAATTTAGTGAGAATATGGACGGGTCCCTCAATATTTTAGAAAATATGGTCGGATTTTCAGAAATCTTTACACGTGTCTAATATCTATTGGCTTAAAAATCTGGTTGGATCTTTTCCCTATGCGTCGACTCAGTCCAAATTTTGTGGGCTATTTTGAAAATATTTAGGAATTCAGGACTAATTTATCATTTATCTCTTCTAAAATTGGCTATTATGAGAATTTTTCTTTTCTTTATATCTAAGAAAAATTTCATAAATAGCCCATTTAAAAAAAGAGAAAAATTAAATGACTCATTAATATTTAATATTCTCAAAATGAGCGACATGATTTAAAATGATTTGAATTTTATCAGCCCCGTTCAAATTTAAAGTGAATCTCGTCTTTCCTGTCCAGATTTCAATGTAAGTTTCACATTTTACTTGTTGGTTTGTTTAAGTTCTAACGTCTTTTTGTTAAATGAAAGTTTCCTTCAAAATAAAATTTATTGAAACTCATCCTTAAAAATCAAAATACTCAATGAAAGAACCTAAGACCATCCACAATGCAACCATGTGCCCTTCCTCTACCCATTGCCACATAAGTTACTTAATATCAAAACTTCTTCTTTACAATGGCCATTATCATGTGGGTCCCACACCTCCTCTCACAAAACACCATTTCCTTCTCCCTTTTTGCCCTTGGCTAAGGGCTTTTTCCATTCTCTCTCATCCATATCATAAACCATGTCATTAAAGACAACTAAGGGCCTCTTTTTATCCTTTGCATTGGAGATGGTCTACATACATATGCCCCAAAGGCGGACAACAATAGCAAGAAAACAAAAAACCAATCACAACTTGACAACACATCCTTTAAATTTTGTTAATTCTAAACATGAGTTTTGCACAAGTCCACACACTCAATACATTGCATCTATGTAATTTTAGAAACTACTCAAAACTTTCGAATTTACCCGATAAATACAAACGTTGATGATAATTTTAAACAATCAGGTGGTCAAATTCTATTTTATAATTATTTTATAGAATACTGACACGAGTACTAAGCAATTTACGGGCGTTTGGCAATAATTTTAAAATTCTACATGACGTTACACTACCGGTACAATGGACGAATATGTTCAACGATTCGTGGACATTTAATCTAATTGGATTATCAATAACCTAGTATTACATCTATTCAACTAACATAGGACTACACTTATATTATATATTTAAACTTAGAAACTAATAATTGAAACAAATGTTTATACATACTTGCATTGATCTAAAAGAATTCCATATTTAAATAAATAAATAATCATATACTTGGTCAAAGCATCTTCTTCCTTGGATACTCAGACACGAATCCATCACGAAGTTTAATGATGTTTATAGAGAGAGTGAGATATATAGAGACAAGAGAGTAGATATATAAATATATGTATATTGACAGTAGAGTTATACACTTTTATAAGTATAAATATATTATATCTAAAATTTAATTAATTAACTTACTTAAGTGATGAGATGATTTTTTTAAAAAGAGATATCGACATTTGCTAATTAAATACTTGTTTCTTTAATATAATAAAATAAAATAAGCGAACTTGTACAAAAGACTTAAAACATATAAGATTAGTAACTAAAGCCAAGTTCGCAAGCCCCTCAAAGCGGAACCGACCACACCGAGAAACCAAAAACTCCTCAAAACCATTCAACTCAAGCCACGAGTTAAAAAATTTGATCACAGAAGAAAGTAACAAAGGCCGATGATCAGAACAGTCCTTTGCAAGAACCAAAAGAGACGCGAGTGGCCATGCCCCCATGAAATCTTTGCAAACCAACACTCTATTCACCTTACTAAATATATCGTCTTTGTCCGACACGTAGGTAAAAGCACACCCCCCCCCCCCGACATTCCTCTCTGATGGGTCGTTCGGGGGGTAAATATTAATAAATACTCACGCTACAACCCAATGGTTTAATTATACCACTCGTAACCAGAAACCAAATACGAAGGGTCCCACACGGTTATAACCCCGAACTAAACACATTGTATTTTATAAATCAACAAGTCATCAACAACATCACACAAAAAAAACAAAAAAACAAAAAAAAAAACTTGTTTTTTGCAGCTATTTGAATTAACATGAAAGAAGTTGTTTTTCACCTCTGGACAAAGCACATTGGCACGAATCCCTTTTTTTTCTTAGAGAGCGAGCGCTCTCGTAAACATAACCACACCGCCTTTAAAAAAATACAAAAATATTAAAAAATATATACCATAGTTATTAAAAGCCCTCGCTTCTTACGCTTGAGCCTATCTTTCAGGCAAGGCTCAATAAATGCGCTTCTAGTTCCTATGCGTTCGGTTTGTCATTGTCACCGAGAAAAAGACACGCAAGGGGTGCTATTGAAACTTAGATCTAGGAGAACTCAAAGGCATTATATTGATACAATTTGTAATTCAAGTTTTGGATTTACATTTGAATCCTGACTATTTTAGAACTTTTGGTACTAATTAGATGATATTAAATGTTATATAATAACTTTTGTTTATTTTATTTGAAGAATAGTATTATTTTTCATATACATAATATATTTTAAATGTTTTATTTAAGTTCGCTTATTTTTCCTCAGGCCCTCGCTTTTTTTGCGCCTAGGCCCTAGGCGAGGCCTATACGCCTTGAGTGCGCCTAACGCATTTGATAACTGTGATATATACATAATGTATGGTATGTTAACTGGAAAAATATAAAACCTTTCGAGGCAGAGTAGATAGGGTCAGCTACGTGTGGATATAGTCCTGCTGCTGAACCCAAATTTATAATCACACCGGGCTTTTTTGCAGCCTCCATTATTTGGATCTGCATTTAATCAATAATCAATAATAATAATAATAAATTAATAATAATATGATTATGAGTTATTGAAACCCATCCTTAAAAATCAAAACACTTATAAGGAAAGAACCTAAAATACATGCTTCCCAAAGGCAGACAACAATGCATTATGCATCCTACGATACTATTAAAACAAATGAGATTGCCTCCGCCCGCATGGCCCTTCTCTATTGGACATTTCCCTTTCTTTCCAAATATATCTTAATTTTCTTAACAATTAAATAAATCAAAAATAAATTCAATTAGGTATCATGGTGATTCTCTCTCCTTTTATTTATTGAGATCCGATTGGTTAAGTCCTTGATTCGATTTGCTTATCAATTCAATTAATTATGATTTTAATATGTTACATGATATGTATTGTTTACAATCGACTTTAGTTTGATTTGATGCCCACCAACTGTTTGATGAAATGCTTTGTAGCGAGTCAAGCAACTGTTTGATTAAATGTTTTGTGACATAAAATGCATTATGTTTATGTAATAACATAATATTCACATTATGTAATGTTACTATGTTGCTTCAATATTCAAAATGGAGTATTGGCTTGACTTAATGAGCAAGAGAATATTATATTTGAGAGACCTGTATTGTGAAAAGGTATCTCTTTTATTATATTTTTGTAACATTTACTGTTATTGTTGTTGAAAATAACTGCATAAAAGTTAAGCTTTTTCAAGTGTTTAGTTGTAGAAAAGTCATGTTTTTTGGTTACTTGACGTTTGTCTGTGAAAAAGGAATTAGACAAGGAGATCCTCTATCTCCGTTTTTGTTTATTATTGTTATGGAGGCCTTTTCGAGTATTATAAAAAAAGCCAGTCGGCTAGGGTCGTTTGATGGGGTGTCGTTACCAAACAATGGTCCAAAGATCTCACATCTATTGTATGCTGATGATGCTATTCTCGTGGGGGACTGGTCGAACTTCAATTTTAGGAATATGAAGCGGATTCTTCGGATTTTTTATTTGTGTTCCGGGATGCAAATAAACATACACAAATCTATTCTGTTTGGAATTCGGAAAAGTCATGAGGAGGTGTGCATGAGGGCTTCTTCTTTGGGGTGTAAAGCTGGAGAGATACCTTTTATCTATTTGGGGATTAAGGTTGGAGCTAACATGAATAGAATTGGCAATTGGGACCCGGTAGTGGAAGTATTCAGAAAGAGATTGTCTAAATGGAAAGCAACGACATTGTCTATTGGAGGACGGGTTACGATTATCAAGTCGGTACTGGAGAGTTTACCAAGTTATTACTTTTCTCTATTCAAAGCACCGGTTAAAGTGATTAAAGTGTTGGAATCTTTTATTAAAAATTTCTTGTGGGGGAGTACAAGCGAGGCAAAGAAAGTCCATTGGGTTGCATGGGATAAAGTTACACGTTCGAAAAACGACGGAGGTCTAGGTTTATCTAAACTAGATGTTTGTAACGAAGCCTTACTGTTGAAATGGATATGGAGATATAAAACCGAGCCGCATGCGTTGTGGAGGAAAGTAGTCGATGTGTTACATGGGTCTATCAGAAGTTGGGGGATCGTTCCAGTTATCAAACGGTTCACGGGGGTGTGGAAGAACTTGGTAACAAGTAGTTGTAAGCTCAAAGTGGACGGTGTGGGAGTTCAAAATCTATTGCGGGGATCGGTCGGCAAAGGTGATGCAATTCGGTTCTGGTTGGACTTGTGGATATGCCAAGAACCTTTAAAAAACAAATTCCCAAATCTGTTTAGTCTTGAAAAAAGTAAATGTTGTTTTGTGATAGATCGCCTTGGAAACAGTAATGGGGATAAGCCAGGGCGGTGGGAATGGAGTAGAGAGATAGAAACGGAGGTGGAACACCAAGAACTCACAGATTGTCTTAATTTGTTGGGTGGAATTCGGAGGTCTAACGAAGAGGATAAATGGAAGTGGAACTTGGAGGATGAAACAAGCTTTTCGGTGGCTTCGGCAAAGAGGTGGATCTTGGGTAAGGTAGAGGATAAAAGCGGGTCGAGGTACACATGGTGCAAATGGATTCCGAGCAAATGTAATGTATTTATGTGGAGGGCGGTGATTGATCGAATCCCTACGAAAATGGCGTTAAGAAGAAGGAATATTTATGTGGAGGATAGTTTGTGTGTTTACTGCGAAGATAGGGACGAGACAACAGATCATTTACTGACGGAGTGTGTTTTTACTACCGGGGTTTGGCTAGGTATTTCTAAGTGGTGTAGGATACCGTATATATATGCTTTTGATGTGAAAGATTTAGCTCAGCTATATAACTATGTTGAGGGTTCCAAGGTGAAAAAATCTCTTATCCATGGTATTATAGTCATTACGAGTTGGAGAGTGTGGAAAGCGCGGAATGAAAAGATTTTTGGAGGTAAAGATTTAAATGTGGTGGAGATCATTATGGAGGTGAAGACTTTGGGTTTTTTATGGTATAGACATAGATTCAAAAAAGGTATTATAGAATGGTCAAAGTGGTGTAGTTTTGAGTTTTAAGTGATAGGTTGGGCTGTTGAGTTGTATGCTTCTTTCTCCATCTTGGAGATAGAGGTTTGCTGTTTTCGTTTTTAATGAAATTTGCGTTCCAAAAAAAAAAAAAAAAAAAAAAAAAAAAAAAAAAAAAAATAATTGGTCAATTAAACTTATAAATGGTCAAAGGTAACGAAACTAATTAAATACGGCAAAGGTAATGAGGCCGATTGCATTTCCAAACTTAACTTATAATTTTATTGACCACTTCAACTAAGGCTTTGATCTTCATGCATGGAAGGATCGGTGTGTGGCCTAAACACATGCTTCTTGGATAACCAATGCTTCTTGTATCATTTTTGCAAGATTTGATATTTAGTATAATCAACATATTTGATCATACATGAGCTGTAGTTAACTTTTTCATTCTAATAAATAATCGCAACCTCAGTTTGGCACTTACTGCTTTTCATTATGTTGTGGTTTGGTAGTGGTTGTTTTACCCACAGGTTAGAGAGACGTATTTACTTTTGTCTTAAACAACTGTTCTTTCCGTTAAGAATGTAAAAATTAAAAAAATAAAGTTATGACTTGAATGAAAAGTTAAATAAAAAGTGTAGTTAGTTTTTATTGTTATAAAACAAGAATGAGTTAAATGCATTTGGTACCTACTTTCGCTTTTGCCAGACGGAATAGCTCTTAACCATTTAAAATCAATGCTTTTATGGTCTTTTACAAGCCGATGATCCATGTGTTGGGTCATGTAAGTAACATCAACATCAGCAATATGCTATTTGAAAATTTAAATAAGTTGAAATGTGTTACATTTAAGAGTTAATTACATAATTTGCTTACCTTTACATGAATAGTATGGAACCAGTCTAGAAAAATCCAACTTTTATACTTCGTTGACTTGCATTATTGCACATAATCTCCATTTTGTAGTTGCCTTTTTAACTTTGCCCCCATTTATAAGAGCTTTAGTCAAAATTATAAATTCTTCATTAATATAGCATGTTATTTTTACCAGTCCAGAAAATATTTAGATTAATACTTAACTGCAGATATATTACCTACCTCCACAGTAGAAGTTTGAGTTGAGATCAAACCTTATTGATAGCATGATTACCTAAATGAAATTACCAACACTAAGTTAGGGGTGTTCAAAAAAATCCGAATATGAATTATCTGAAAATTTGGATATCCGAATCTCGGATATCCGAATTTTAATATTCGGATTCAGAATGTGATTTGAAAATTCAAGTATAGTTCGGATATCCAAACTATCAAAATATTTTTTTTAATTACTAAATAATAAATATTATTTATAAATTTCGGATAAGTTTTGTATATTTCGGATAATTTTTGGATGTTTCGGATACTTCGTATAATATTTTAAATATTTCGGATAAATTTTGGGATATCTGAAATATTTTAAAAAGTATTTCTTTAATTATTTTAATTATTATTATTTTCTTTCCAGATTTTCAGATATCCGACTCACCATATGATCGATTATCCGAAATACGAATTTGATAAACCAACGAGCACGAACCACTTCTTTTTGTTCATTTAATTAAACGGACGATTACAACTTAATCAATGTACAAGCTGCAGTGTTATTTACGTTCGTTTAACATATTTAACTATAAAGTTTTATACTTTTTAAAATAAATAGATGTATATATATTTTATAGTTTTAAAAATAAATATATATCTATTTTTATTTTATTAAAGAGTAAACGAGCCAAACATTCAATGAACTGTCTGAGGAAAAGTTCGTTTATTTTTGTTTATTTAACAAAGAAACGAATATGAACAAAATTTTGTGTTCATTTAGTTAAATGAATGATAATGACAGGTTTTAAGGGGTTTTATAAAACTTTTTTTCCTTTTTTATTTTCCAAATTTTGATGTATATCCCCTTATTAAAGTGTTTTAAAGTCTTTTTTATTTATTTTTACTTTTATTTTTTTAGTTACATGATTTACCATTTGATATTCACGACTTGAAAAAGTGGGTGATCATTTTTGTTTACAAGTGGGTGGTGAGACTTTACAAAGAAGAATGGAATATCAACTCAAGGTATGATGATTTTGAGCAACATCTCAATGGACAATTAGTTTAACGATAAAATACGTGACCGGGTTATTTTAATTAAAAATTTAAGTGTATATGAATTATTTATTTTCTGCTCTGAAAAATCATGTTTTCGATCTACTTATATAGTATCAAGCAATTTATGATGAATTGAGTTCTCTTTACGATTTATGTTAATGGATTTTGTGTAGAGGTTTGATAAAAAATACTTTTGGAAGTTTGTTGTGGTTGTTTTAAGTTTTAGTAATGTTAAGATGGTTAATTTGATATGCTAAGGGTGTGTTAATGTTCTGATAGTTGTTTATATGTTAAGGAAGGTTTAAAGGTCATTTAAACTTAACATGTATTCATGTTACCATGCTTGGTTAGATTGCTAATATGCTACTGTAATATATAGTGTTACTTAATGAAATGAAAAATGCAAAAATTGTTTCTAATAAGTATATGTATAATCTTTGTCATTTCATGTTTTGTCCTGAACCACCACCACATCATCAAAACTCATGAAGAATCATGAATCTCAATGAGAGATCCTCCCCGTAGTTGTCAACAGCTGCCTCCCCCTCATCTCCATCGGTGGTTTTGTTGCCACGATAACAACACCATCCCGTAGGATGTTTAGATTCTCATTCACGGCTGGTGTCTTGGATTTGCTTTTGCTTTCGCCACCGAACCTTCTTACCTTTTCGTGTCATGGTTTTTGATTGATCGGAGCGGGTAAAGGTAAGAATGTCGCGAAACACACAAAATAGCCATATGTATGATTATATTCATGTGTTTTACACTCGTGTGAATTTGGATTTATTGTTGCAGAATTTGAGGTCGAATTCGACATTGAATTTGGATTATATGTTGAAATTCATCTAAGGGGATAGAATTTCAAAAACCTTTCAAATCCATCTTATTTGAAAACTCATGTTGCCCATAAAAACAGCTTGAAGTTACAGTTGGTTTTTTTCAGGTTATATTTGGTGTCAAAAGTTAAGTTTCCGACAGGTTTGGGATGAAAAATATCATGGTAGGTGGGAGTGGAACACACTTGCCAGAATCTGATTGGATCACGAAAAGTCACGGGGAATCTCGCAAACTCACGTGTACGTGAGATTAGAAGGGCTATTTTGGGAATTTCAAATCTCACGTGCTATTTTGCATTTTCTCTCTCATGAAATGAGCTATTTTGGTAATTTGCTCTTTTATTTAATGGTTGAAACATGCTTGCAGTGATGTGTACTTTGCAAACAAAAAAGACAGGTAATTAAACGATTGAGTGCATATATATATATATATATAAGAATGATTTAAGATTAAAAAAAACGGATTAATGTGTTGCAAACAAATTCGTTTTTTTGCGTACAATGTTGCAAATGTGCCGCATCATTCCATGTCGTGTGTTCTTTTTAACTAATTCGTTCAAATCCTCAAAACACTAAACAGTTTTAGTCTATAAAGTTTCAATGTTTAACGATTTCAATCCAATTAAGCAAATAATAGGAGCTATGGCCGCTACATAGGTAGAGTGACTAGCTAGAAAGACATTATGATGATATAGAAAGTTAAACGATGATGTAAACATCATCTGTCTTACCCGAGTAACCCAAAAGGTTAAGATACCCTTAAAAGAAACATAATATATGACATGAATACTCTTGATACATGTTTTGTAAAGCCAAAGTTGCGGCTTTTGTAAAAGCATGTGGGCATTTTGGTCATTTTACAACTCTGAAGCAAGTTTATATAACTTAGAAAACAATTCAACATAAGATTTTCTTATAGAAATGTAAAGTTTTGATCTAAGTAATTATGGTTACTATTTGTATATGTGATTTATGTGACTATCTCTGAATACGAGTCGCATAGACTAATTACAGGAACAGCTGTAGGTAACAAAGTCTATATACCAAGATTCATTTGTCTCAGGTAAAGTCTGTTACGCGATGACTATTCACAAGAGTCAAGGTCAATCGCTTAACCAAATAGGCCGGTGGCAGTCACGCTAGCTAAACCACTACACAGACTTGTGAGAATACTTATATGAATACGTATATCAAAATCAAATTAATAAAATGTATATTTCCTGTCCATACCGAATATTCATATCAAACAATTCTCCCACATTTACTCTATATATCATATATGTAATATATTGGTGCTAATTAGTAAAAACATTAGACACTGACGTTGAACAGATACAGCTTAAGTACAAAGGACAGAGCCAACTGCAACACAAATATCCCAGCTACAATTAAGAACCACCTTTCACCAGCCGACGCGATGTGGTTCTTAAGGTTCTGAGCCACAAACAAAGCCGACATCAACCCTGCTACCCCTGTTATCACCCATCTGAAAATCTCCACCGGGATAATGGACAGACACTGCATTTAATCCCGGAAAACTTTATTATTGTATGTCAATATTTCAAGTTTCTTAAGTTGTACTATGTTTGGGATTAGGCCTGTAAACGAATCGAACGTTCGGTGAACTGTTCGTGAACCGCTCGGCGGGAAGTTCGTTTATGTTCGTTTATTTAATAAGCAAACGAACCTGAACAAAAAAAATTGTGTTCGTTTAATTAAACGAACGAACATGAACACGTGTTTCGTTCGTTCATTTATGTTCATGAACGTTCGTTTATGGTCGTTTATTTATGTTCATTTATGTCCGTTTATATATGTTTGTTTACATATTAATAGAAAATAATAATGGTTTTATAATTGTTCATCTGTGTTCATTTATGTCCGTTTATGTTTATTTGTGTTCATTTACATTTGTTCATATATGTTAATTTATGTTTTTTTATTTTTGTTCAGTAAGGTTCATTTTTGATCGTTTATGTTCGTGAACTTTTCGTTTAGAATTTAAACAAACGAGCATAAACGAAGAACACGGACATGATCATTTTTTAAATAAATGAGCACGAACACAAAATATGTGTTTGATTAAGTGTTCGTGTTCGTTTAAAGTTAAACGAAAGAACACAAACATGCCCTTGTTCGTGTTCGTTTGGTTCGTTTACAGGCCTATTTGGGATAGTTAGGTAAATTTCCTTTTATAGCAAAAAATCATCCCATTACACAAGTCTAAAAATTTCACCTCTAATCTAACCTAAAATAACTTAAAAAAAAAAAAGATCAGGGCCATTTTTACTAACCATAAATGTAAATGTAAACGACGCTATATAAATTCATGCATATAAATTCATGCAACTCTAAAGATAATGAAATTGGGAAACAAAATGCTTACCATTGCAGGAATGAAGATGAACAGAGAGTAACCGTATAGACAGAACAGCTGAACGAGGGTCGATGGTGCAGAGAAATACTTGAGAATTACATACAGGCATAACGGGACAATAAGAACATAGCCATAGAACACGCCACCAGACCATGTTACCAGATTGATATCATAATTCCACTCTTTGTGATGTAACTTGTGAGACAAGTATGTTGCAAATGTACCAATTGATGCTGCCACAAATATTAAGGTGGAACATATCCAGAAAGGCCCATACCTGATCACAAAAGTATATGAAGATTGTAACTTTTGTTGTTAATGAGACACAATTCAACTGCGATTTTCGGGCTTGTTTAATTAAACTATGCTTTCATAACCAATACTTGTATCTAGACTTGCTTGTAAATATATTGAATGTTCAGTGAAACGGTTGGCGTACTTTATAAGCCAACAAACATGAACAAAAGTTTTGTTTAAAAAGTTGAACGAACGAGCATGAACACAAGTCTCGTTGATTCATTTATGTTTGTTAGTTTATGTTCATTAATATATTCATTAGATATTTTAGGCCCATTACAATATAGTCTAATTTTGATAACTTTTTAAGCTCAACTCAGTGTTGCTACATTTACTTTTAATTCCTTGTAACTCGGTTGTGTTAATTCATCTATGTTCAGTTACATCAGTTCGTTTATGTTCGTGAACCATTCGTTGTACTGTTAACGAAAGTACACAAACAAATACATACAAGTTCATTTTCTTAACGAACAAACAAGAATAAGAAAACCTCGCTAGTTTAACTGTTCGTGTTCAATCATTTGTTCGATTAAAGTTTTACGAGCGAACACAAACAAGATCTATTTGTGTTTGTTTACAAGTCTACTTGTATCTGAAGGATAATCGACTTACAGGTCAGGGTTGCTAGCAGTTTTCTCATTAAAGCTCCCTCCAAAAGGCAAGACAGAATCTTTAATTCTTTCTAAAACATCGGATGTGTCAACATCAAAGTAAGGCTGGTAAGCAGCAATTGTGAACATTTTGAACCAACCAGCGCTTGATTGTGATTCAGATGAACCAGACACCGGCTTTGAAAATGTATCTACAGATATGGGATTATGGTTAATTATTGCCTCATGAAGCAAACAAAAACAAATAGAACTGAAAGAAACTTGCTATACTAGAAATACAGGCCTCAATGCTCAATGCTTAAGAATCTAGTTAGCATTAGCTGACTAAGTTAAATAGATAGTTAGTCAGTTGTACATTATTTAGTTCAAAGCAAGATGTAACATTACAGTCTGTAAGTTATAATCACAAGTTTCACACTTCATATTTAGGTTAGATTAGATATCTTATCCCAAGCACTCTATAACACAGCCTTGCATTTTAAAATATATCATCCCTATCCCTAAGTCTAAAACATAACTTAATCCAGTTCTTGTATTGCAGACGATATAGATCATTCTTTTTCTACGAATTTGGCTATAGTTCAATTTAAAGAAACCAAGACATGTTGTGCATCCCTTCTTAGTTGAGATCGCATCAAGTGGGGCGATGGGCTGCGATTCCATGATGCAAGGATAATGCACGCTAAATTGCATAATGCACAATATGCAGTCTGACGCACACATTTATGAGTTAAAAGTGAGTTTCTGCATAGGTTACTTACACCTTATGCATAGACTACTTGTACACATAGAGTAAAAGGGCTTATTTTGGTTATACATAAAACTTTTTTGGTCGTACTACGGTTTTTTTTATTAAATTATTTGTTTTAATCTCTTGTTTTTTTAGATCTTTTAAGTTAACAAGTTAAAACATTATCCATAACTAACGCCTCGCACGCATTGCACACCGGTTATCGAATCAAAACGCATCGCACATTACTTATAAACATACAAATCATTTCAAAAATCTAAAGCACTATCAATCTAACATCCTAAAAACTCGAAGGACATCATATGAATTACAACTAACTGAACTAAACGAGATCAATCAATCAATCAAGTAAAATCTAACCAAAATCAAATAACACTATCAGAGACTTAAAACACGCACCACCGGCATCACGAGGCGTTTTGATGTAATTATTTGGGTTGACGCGCACATTTATGAGTTAAAGTGAGTTTCTGCGTAGGTTACTTGCACATGTAACATAAACTAAAAACTTATTTTGGTTATACATAATTTACTTTGATCTCTTATTGTTTAATATTTAAAAGTTAACAAGCTAAAATATCATCAATAAATAATTCCGCAGTACTTTCTAATAACTAACAGCCTCACATGCATCGCGCATCGGCCGACCAAAACGCACCGCGTGCCACTTTTAAACATACAAATCGTTTCAAAACCTAACACGCTATCAATCTAACAACCTAACAAAACTCGACGAACATCATACGAATGACAACTAACTGAAGTATTAGTAAACAACATCAAACAATACCATCGGCATCACGAGGCGGTCCGGCCGAGCCGGAGATCTTCCCGTGCGGTCCAGACGGAGGAAACGCTTCGAGATTCGCATCTGCAACAAGTAATTACACAACAATTCAGCTGGAAACAATAAAATGCAGACTAAAATTAGGGTTTCAAACATTCAAACATTCAATTACCGTTAAATTTGACAGACACGTGTCCTGCAGGATCCGAAACAGCCTACAAATCAGTTAAAACAGTTAACTAGGGTTTGAATTAAGTATTAATTAAACATAATAATTATTAAAGAATATAAGAAGACTTACAGGAACAGATCCGGATACATTTTGGTTATCAATCGATGTGTAATTACCAGACATCATCTTGCTAGTGGTTTTATCGCCGTTGACCCAGCGTTGACCGTTAGCTCCGGTAGGTCGGCCGGCTAGACGGAAGAATAGATCTGTGTGAGCTTTGTTACGCCAACAGCTTTTATATATATATATATATATATATATATATATATATATATATATATATATATATATATGTATCATGTATGTATTCATGGGTCGGGTCGGGTCGGGTTTTGTTACTTTTTTTTTTAGTTTGACTCGTTTAATTTATATCGAGCTCGAACTCGGGATCGTTTATTAAGCAAGCTTACTTGTAGACTCGAGCTTGGGATCGATCAAGATCGGCTCGATCGGGCTTTTTAACGAGCCGGTCTTGAGTAAGTTGGAGTGATTTGGCTCGTTTGCATCCCTAGGTGAGACTGTGAGAGTAAGGTTAAAATTAAAGACTTGACCAACTACGGGTATTTAACCGCGAGTGCGAGCGGAAATCATGGCAACCAAGAAGCTTGCAGGTTTTTGCATTAGCAACAATACAGAGTTGTGTGTATGTTTAGTCTGAACACACGGGGAGCTTCACGACATGAGTTGCTAAGTTGACCATAACGGTTACAGTTGGTGCATTGGCGGCAGGTACGGTGTAAGGTTTGTTTGTTATTGGGATTGGGTTGATTGTTTGGGCCTGGGGTCGGGTCGGTGGAGATTTTAGTATTTGTTTGGTTTGGGCGAATTTAAAATTTAAAATACGAGTACAAATTTGATTTAAAATAATGATTACATGAAAGTACCTATCAACGTGTCATATGAATCGTGTGGGCGGTATAAAATGGAGAAAATGATTATGGGTCGAATCGTATGAGTGGTAAATCATATGGCTCATAAAATCATGGGTTAAAAACGTCTTACATTAAGCGAGTTAAAAACATCCTTAAATAAGCTAGTTGTTAAATAATTAGATATTTTTCGAATCACTTAGTCTACTTATGTTGCCAAAAGTTTAGGATTTGTCAATGCTCAGGATAATAATACTATGTGAAAGGAAGTACCATCATCATCCAACATATCTATTTGTCACATTTTACAAATAATCTTAAGATCACTTAAGAAACCACATTTCTCTAAAGAAGAGTTGGGATAATAATATAACCAAGTGAAACTTCTAAGTGGAATAAATAATAATGTTTTAATTGCAAATTGGGCCTTCAACTTCTGTTATTGACCAATTTGTCTTGTTGCATCCATTATTCCAACTTATGACACCAAACTTGTAACACTAACATTTATGTCATGTACTTTAAGTCAGTAATTGAATGACACCAACTTTTAAACTCTTTAAATTTATGCCATGCACACCATATAAGTTAGTAATTGAATTGAGCTATATATTTTTTATCTAACTATTTTCCTCTTTAACAAATATAACCATATTAAGATGCATTTTTAATGTTTGTTATGAAATTGAGAAAGATAAATTATCAAGTGATCATCAACATAAGATTGTATATATTGAGCAAAAATTATGTAAAAGCAATAACTAAATATCTTGTGTATTAAATTTGTAGATACATCAAATATCGTGTAAAAATATAAAAAGTCTAAATTATCTCAATGATTATAAATTTATCGTATTGTGAATGACTAGTAAAAAAACACACAAAAAAAACAATCATATAACTTTCACAATGTTATGTGATATATATTTCATTGGTCCAGTGAGTAGAATTACATGCAAAAACACAACCGCATATTGTCATTGTTAAGAAATATGAGCAGCAACAATGTCGGGCCCGCTCCCTCCCCTTGTTTGTTCATCTCGCCCTTCCCCTTGTCCATTTCTCTCCTCGATCCTCCTCCCCCCTCCCTCACAAAACCTAACTAGACGCCTCCCTCCTCGTCCAAAATTCCGGACTTCTCCCCTCCTCTATATTCCATTTCATCTCTCTCGTTTCTCTACCCAACTCCACGTTGAATCCAGGCGCCTCAATGCTTTAATGTAATTATATGATATGTAAACGAGTCATCATTTTATTGGGTTCATATAATTTTCAATAAAATTAATGCCAAGGTAATTTCTTTTCTTATAAATCTAAGTGATTTTACCATAAAATTAACTCTTTTATTTGTGGCTTAGTGGTAGGAACTAGGAAGGCTAGGTTATCCAGTGGAAACACAAGTTCGATCATCACTTTTATCACTTTGGATGAATACTGGCAATGAAAAACTTGTGCTTTGCCTTGCGAGGTTGTCAGCTCGAATCCCGAGCCCACCCATATTTTCATCCCATCGTATGTTACGCCAGAGAGTTCTGCTCTTGTAGAAACACAATGACTGTCAACTAACCATCGACATGGGCCCGATCAACAAAATTATCAAATTTAAAAAGTACGGAGGGCTAAATAGAAAAAAAAAAGTACCCGTTCTAAACAAAAGTTAGTTAATTTTGCTTTTTATGTAGGGTCACCCTGCAGATCCAATATATACTTCCTTCCGTGACAAGTATACTACAACTCCACACACTGACACACACATACACATATATACATATATGTATATCTATATACACAGCCTTTAAAAAGTCACAGATCATAACTACTAACTGTGTGTACGCGTGATATATACACAGACAGATCTTGTTCTTGTTAAACATCACTTCTTTACCAAATAAATAATATCTTTCTTCTTCACAACATTCAATTAGGGTTTCAGTTTCACAAACCAATCATCAAGATTCAATCTTTCTGCTAATTCTGATCTGGGAATTCAAAATCTTGAACAATGAAACAATATCAACAACCAAAGATTCACATTTGCAGGTTTTGTAAACAGGGTTTCTTGAATGGTAGACAGCTTGGTGGTCACATGAGGCGTCATTTAGCTTTGATTGCAGCCTGTAAACAACAAAATCATCAAGATAATGGTAATGGTGAAATTGGTATTGATCAAATTATCAAGAAAATTGAAGACAAAAAACAGAGTATTCATGAAAATGATGACGTCATGGTCAAGAAAAGTCAACGGATTGTGGGTGTTGACCAAGATTTTGATAAGGGTAAATTGGGTAATGGTGAAACTGAAATGGGTTTTGATTTTCTTGATGATCAAGATGATGATGATATTCAAATGATCAAGAAAGTTGAAGGTGGAAAACAGAGTATTCAAGAAAATGATGATGTCATGGTCAAGAAAAGTCAACGGATTGTGGGTGTTGACCAAGATTTTGATAAGGGTAAACTGGGTAATAATGTGTATGTGTTAAGAGAGAATCCCAAAAAGTCTTGGAGGGTTTTAAATGATAATAAAATTTTGATCAAAGATTATGTTTGTAAAAAAAGATGTGATTCAAGAAAAGAATTGGTGAAAGAGTGTGTGTGTGACAAATGTGGGAAGAGTTTTGGTTCAATGAAGGCTTTGTATGGTCATATGAGGTGTCATTCGGTTAAAAGGTCTCGACCGTTGGATCAGGATGAAGATGTGGACGATGAGGTGGCGAATCCGGTTAGGAAAAAGAGATCGTGCACAAGGTACAAGTCTCCGAAGCCTAGTAACCATTGTGATAGTTTGAGTTCTTGTGATGAAGTTCAATATGGGGCTGTTTGCTTGATGATGCTTTCTAGGGGAGTTAGGGATTTAGATGAGGTTAAAATGGTAATTTCACAACAAGCTAGTAATGTTGAGTTTGAGGTTCCTGTAGATGGGTTGATGAATAATAACAAGTCTAAAGTGGGGTTGAGAAAAGATTTGGTTTTTGAAACCGGGTCGGGTCAAGTGGATCCGGGTCGGGTCGGGTTAACGAAACCGAGGTCATGGGATCAAGATATTGTGGACATGGATGTTACTGATTTTGAAATTTCATTTGAGTTGGAAAGGAGATCAAAGGGGCATAATTGTCCAATTTGCTTGAAGGAATTTGGGTCGGTTCGGGCTTTGGGTCGGCATAAGAGGGTCCATAATAGTCATATTTCAGATGTTCATACACTTGTTAATCCAGATTATGAGTTCTTGAGAGAAGCGTATTTTTTTCTCCTTTGTTAGATCTACTAAGTTCATATTAGTTGGCTTATGTAAAGCTCTTTTTATTTATTTATAGTGGTCGATTTTGAATCTTATTACTTGATTTTACCATATTTCGACATGTTATGATCGTAAGCAAAAAAATATATATTTTGGAAAAAAAACATCATATATTTTAATTCACTTTGGGCCGCCACTGACTGTATCGGGTGCGCCACTCGGCACCAGACACATGGCGGGAGTCGGGAGAGAAACGGTGCCAAAAACCAGAGAGTTGGAACTTGGAAGCATAACTAATATGCAAAATAATTGACAAAAAAATAAATAAATAAATAAAAACTAACTTGTGCTAAACGGAACCCATCCCGATCATACCGAACCCATTTTAACCCAAACACGTCCCTACCCAACCCGAAATAAACCTTTTCTGAATCCAAACCCGCTTGACCTGACCCGTTTGTCAGACGTCTCCCCAGAAAACTATACCGTCAACTGCCACTTAACACTCATTATGACAACACAAGAGCAAAACTCTATGACATAAAATACATCAAAACAAAAACCCAGTTAACCCCAGGATCCTAGCCTTATGCCTATCTGCCATAACTAGATCTGCCATAACTAGATCTACCATAACTAGACTTCAATGTAAAAATCATTGAAATAAATTTGAAATCCATTTCATTAATAACATTTAATAATTAACCAAAAAAATAAAAATAAAAAATCATTAATAAAAAAACTAGCTTGGACAGTTGAATCATCATCATCCAGTCATCATCTGTAGAGATGTACAAACCGGTTTAAAACTCAAAACTGGTTTAGGTTAAAATTGGTTCGGTTTAGTCAGTAAAAGTCAAAGCTAGTTTATGATTGGTTTTGGTTCGGGCTGAAACCGGTTTCTTACCATGTTACCATCGATTTTGGTTCAGGTTTTGATCAGTTTGGGTTCGGGTTTTGACCGGTTTTTGCTCAGGCCGGTTTTAGTGGAGAAAAGTACAAACCGATTCTGAATCTACGTTTTTAATCGGTTCCAAACCGGTTTATACATAATCGGTTTCAAACCGGTCCGGTTCCAGTTCGATTTTCGATTCGGTTCTGTTAACCAGTTTATTTATTATTATTATTATTACTATTATTATTATTATTATTACATACATATATAGATACATACATTCATCCCAATTTCAAAACCCTAATTCTTCTTCAATCCAATGCATTCGTATGACACCAATCGAATCACCACCACGACAATTAACCATTGGATCTGATTATTATTATAATGAAGTATAGACGACCTAGGGTTTGTAATTGCTATTCACATTCATATATTCATATTAATATTCATTATGCAGCTGCACTTATCACCTAGTATGAGAAGCATAACGATATCAACGAGCAATGGATTCTTTGAGTTTATGAAGGTTAACATTGCAGCTCGTCACCGTACTCTGTTTCATGTTATGCTTGTGCTTGCGTGCTTATTGCCGTTTGTGTTTATTGTTACGGCTCTTGTTACTCTTGAAGGACACTTCAATAACTGCTACTCGTCGTTTGGTATTGTTAACTATTAACCCTAGCTCTTCATTATTATTATTATTATTATTATTATTATTATTATTATTATTATTATTGTTTAGTTATTTGCTTGATTGTTAAGTTGTTATTAACTTATTATTATTATTATTATTATTATTATTATTATTATGTTTGTAGATGTTGATTAATGCGTGTTAGTTAGGCTCTAGATGTTTAATTAGCAACCGAAATGCGAATCATATCTAATTCAGTTGTAGAATTATATAGATCAGCATTAGGTTATTTCAGAAGTAGTTAAGCTTGTTTGTTAAGTTGTTGTTATTTATTTGTTTTAAGTTGCCTATTGATTGAGTCAATGGTGTTTCTATCAGTTTTAGTTTTGAGTAGAATTTGGTTAGTTAGGTTCGAGATGTTTAATTAACAACCGAAATGCGAATCATATCTAATTCAGTTGTTGAATTATATAGATCAACATTAGCTTATGTCAGAAACAGTTAAGCTTGTTTGTTAAGCTGCTGTTATTATTATTATTATTATTATTATCATCTATTGCTTCTTGATAGATCTTAATTAATGTGTGTTAGTAGTTTAGGTTTTAGTGGTTTATGATTAGATATCTAATAGACAATTAATACAGGTCAAGAATGATAACATTAGGTTTTTTCAGAAGCAGTTAAGCTTGTTTTGAGTTACTATTATATATTATTATTGTTTATTTCCCATTGCTTCTTGATTAGTGTCTGTTAGTAATCTAGTTTTCACTAGAATTTGATTAGTTAGTTAGGTTCTAGATGGTTAATCAGCAACCGAAATGCGAATCGTATCTAATTTAGTTCTAGAATTATATAAATCAGCATTAGGTTATTTCAGAAACAGTTAAGTTTGTTTGTTAAGCTGTTATTAACTTATTATTATTAGTATTATTATTGTTTTAATGTGTTTGTAAATCTTGATTAATGTGTGTTAGTTAGGCTCTAGATGTTTAATTAGCAACCGAAATGCGAATCATATCTAATTCAGTTGTAGAATCATATACATCAACATTAGGTTATTTCAGAAACAGTTAAGCTTGTTTGTTAAGTTGTTGTTATTATTATTATTGTTGTTGTTGTTGTTATTCATTTGTTTTAAGTTGCTTATTGATCGAGTTAATGGTGTTTCTATCAGTTTTAGTTTTGAGTAGAATTTGGTTAGCTAGGGCTCAGATGTTTAATTAGCAACCGAAATGCGAATCATGTCTAATTTAGTTGTAAAATTATATAGATCAACATTAGGTTATTTCAAAAACAGTTCAAGTCTGTTGGTAAGCTGTTATTATTATTATTATTATATTGTTATTATTGTTACTGTAGTTGTTATTATTAATATTGTTATTGTTACTTATTTGTTTCAATTGCTTTTTGATTGTGTGAATGGTGTTTGTGGATCTTGATCAATGTGTATTAGTAGTTTAGGTTTTAGTGGAGTTTGATTAATTAGTTAGGTTCCAGATGTTCAATCAGCGACCGGAATGCGAATCATATATAATTCAGTTGTAGAATCATATGCTTCAACTTTAGTTTAGGTTATTGCAGAAACAGTATGAGCTTGTATGAGACATTTTTAAGTGTGTTTGTTAAGTCATGTATTGAAATTTCTTGCATCAGATGATTTGAATGGTTTGAGATGGTTGTGATTTCGATCATGGTTGGGTTGAATAGGTATTGAAACTTGATTGATGAGCTATTGTAGTTTGAATATTTTGTGACATATGGTCTTGCTACGTTGAACACTATCTGCGTATTTAGTTTTTCTAGACGTCTAACTTCTCATGTTTCGTTTACTGGCTCTTTTTATATTGAAAGGCTTTTGAAATTTCAGTTGATTAACAAAACACTTGTTTCTATAAGGAAACCATTTTTGCACTTTACGTGCTTATTGGGAGGACAAAACGACCATCAAACTTAACACATGTGTATGTCTAGTTCACTATTTCAGCTTATAAGTGATATATTTACTTTTCTTGTTAGGTAAATAGTATACGCCTCTCATTGTTTTCTGCCTTTCTTGTTATTTTCTTTGACTCTGAAAATTGCCAAAAAGATGTCTGAAAATTGCCCAAATGATGTGGGATGAAAATTGAAATGTCTTTTGATTTGGTAACATTCTTAGTATTTTTCTTTTCTAATGCTTGTTAATCTTGATTATTTTTTTAAAGGCATTGTATGGATGTTATATATATATTTTTCCTTTAGTTTTTGTTAATTGTTAAAGCACATTCTTCTCAATAGCTATTTATATAATGCTTCAGATTGTTTAGGTAGGCGCTTGGGACCAAAGCTTCTTGGGAGGGGTGAAGACTCAGGGGTAAACCTTCTACACACAATATCTTCCATCATATATATTCGTTTAAGACTCTTTATATCTGATAACTTGAAACTTTTTATATTGGTCAAAACAGAGGCTTGTTAACGAACTTTACAAGACCCTTAATCAAGTGAACTCTGTAGAAGTCCCAAATGACTTAAAGCTCCCTGAAAACTTTACACAGCTTGTCACCGAAATGAGAGAGAACAAATATGATGCAAATGAATTTGCTGTTATATTGAAAGGAATGGTATGTATACTCACCAAATAACCCTTAATATTGGAATTATTTCTTTATTGATCTTATTTTTTTAATTGAAATTGACAGATGGAAAGATCTGAAAAGGAGATCAGAGAATCTAAATTTGCAGAATTAATGAACAAACACTTTGCAGCAAGTTCTGTTCCAAAAGGCATCCATTGTCTCTCTTTGAGGTTGACTGATGAATACTCTTCCAATGCACATGCGCGCAGACAATTACCATCACCCGGATTACTTCCGGTTCTTTCAGACAATTCATGCTATCACTTCATCTTGTCAACCGACAACATCTTAGCAGCTTCAGTTGTTGTCACTTCAGCAGTCCAGTCATCACTAAAACCTGACAAAATCGTCTTCCATGTGATAACCGACAAGAAAACATACGCAGGCATGCACTCATGGTTCGCTTTAAATCCTAATTCCCCTGCAATCATTGAAGTCAAAGGTATTCATCAGTTTGACTGGTTGACCCGAGACAATGTTCCGGTTCTTGAAGCTGTCGAAAATCATTATGGAGTTAGAAATCATTATCATGGTAATCATTTAGCAGGAGCTAATCTTAGTGATACAACTCCAAGAACATTTGCCTCAAAATTACAATCTAGAAGCCCTAAATACATATCGTTGCTGAATCATATTCGCATATATTTGCCAGAGGTAATCAGAATTAGACGGTACACATGCGTTTCCACTTTAGATCCATTTCTTAAGCTAAATTTTGTGTTTCATATAAACTTAAGTGGGCCCGTTTTCTTTTGGTTTATTTTGATCAGCTCTTTCCAAATCTTGATAAAGTGGTTTTTTTGGATGATGATATTGTGATTCAACGCGATCTATCGCCACTTTGGGAAATTGACCTTGGTGGAAAAGTCAACGGCGCAGTTGAAACGTGCAAAGGTGATGACACGTGGGTGATGTCTAAACGTTTCAGAACCTACTTCAACTTTTCTCACCCGTTAATATCCAAAAATTTGGATCCAAACGAATGCGCATGGGCTTATGGGATGAATATATTCGACTTGCGCGCGTGGAGACGAACTAATATCAGAGAAACGTATCACACATGGCTGAAAGAGGTTATATTCTTATTTTCTTCATTGTATTTAAATCACAAATGTACCATCTTTGACCATTTTAAAGATTTGACTTGTTATTCTTTGTGCAGAACTTAAAGTCAAATTTGACTTTATGGAGGCTGGGTACCCTACCCCCAGCACTTATCGCATTCAGGGGTCATGTTTGGCCCATTGACCCTTCTTGGCACATGCTCGGGTTGGGCTACCAAAACAACACAAATGTTGAGAATGTAAAGAAAGCGGCTGTAATCCACTACAACGGTCAGTCAAAACCGTGGTTAGAGATAGGGTTTGACCATCTTCGCCCTTTTTGGTCAAAATACGTGAACTACACCAATGATTTTGTCAAAAATTGTCACATATTGGAGTAATTGTTACAAGAAGACGGGCCATTTTGTCATTAACGGCTCGATCGGCTGCACTCATTCTTTCGGTCTGTTACACAACCGTGCTATTGTTACAACAGTTAGGATATGATCATATGATACAGCATAAAGTTTTTTAAATACATAATCGTGTCGATTATAGCTTTGAAACTATTTTGTTATAGAACCCTTTTAGCCGGGAACTTCATTATTAGGTTATATGTCGGGTGATTGTCGTGTACGAAGATACATTCTTAAAATGTGCAGTAAATTCTTTTTGATCAAATATACAGTCATTGAAAGTTGTTTTTTTCTTGTTAGTGTTATTTATTTATAAATTGTTTTTATAATAATAATAATAATAATATTAATAATAATAATGAATGTATTATTTGTTTGGAATCTGGTAAGTTGGGTATGACAAGAGAGCCACTATATTAGTAGGATCTTATGTTAGTGGTTGGGAAGTATTTATCTTTAAAAATAATAAAAATGCAATATTATAGGGTTTAATATCTTTTTAAGTGAAAATGGTTAATAGTTTATTAATAATTAATTAATTATTTATTGCAGTTTGTACATGTTGGTGCAATAATGTGAGGGAATCAACTTTTATTTCCCAATTAAAAACATTAATATAATTAAGATTACTTGTTTGTGCTAAAAGAATTGATTTCACATGCAAAAGGTGAGGATTGGCATTAATCATGCTGGTTTATAATTATTGGATGTCATAATCACTAGATTAATATACAATTAAAATGTTATAACATGTATTAGTATACTACATGCTTCACAGCTTTTCATATTTTATTATCTAAACAAAAAAGTTGTGCGCCTAATGTATAACAGTTTGTCCAAGTTGTCAAGATCTAATGCATGAACGGACTATGTGAATATAACGGCGCATCTAAGACCATCTATAGCTTAACGAACGTCGAACATATACCTTTGTCGTAAAATACACGCACCGCATCCTGCATCATTTATTCGTTTCTCACATAATAGTCATTCTAATAAACCGGAACAGTCTTTTTAGTTAGAAAAATATCTGTTTAATTTTTGACAATTTGATGATATATTATAAACGGAGAATAAAAGAGGATTTTTTTTCTTCTTAAGGAAACAATATTTTCATATGTATTTCCAAATAGTAAGAATTATTATTACCTAATAATAAGAATTATTATTATTATTGTTATTATTATTATTATTATTATTATTTGTTAGCAAGGTAAGGTTTCTTTGTCTTGTATATATTATTAATAATCTATTTTATTCACTTTTGATAAAAATAAAAATTTAGATTTATTCAAACAAAAAGCAAAATAATTTTCCACATCACACACCATTATTTTATTTGACCAAACATTAATAACATTGCGTTATTATTTGGGAATATGATTGCATTTGAACACCAAGATCAATCAATCAATCATACCCAGTAAAATCCCACCGACAGCAGAGCTATAGGTAGGGTCTGGGGAGGGTGGGATGTAGGCACACCGTACCTCTATCCAAAGGAATAAAGATGTGGCTTCCAGAGAGACCCTCGGCTCTAAGAACATGTGTATGAAGCAAAAAAAAGGAAATCAAAGTTTAACAGTTATATAAAAAAACTACTACTAATTATAATAATATTAATAATAAGGTCACAGTTTAACCGCAATATAAAAGCTAATAATAATAATAATAATAAAATATGTAAGAGAAATACCATTATGGTATGTGACCTAAATAAGTTAAGTCTAAGCCCTAAGGTATTCAATTCTCTCTAAAAATCCTTAACTTTAATTCTACTCCACGAATTCCTATCCTCAACCATGTCCTCGGAAAGGTTTAGGTCTATCAAATCATGCTTAATCCTCTCATCCCAAGTCAATTTCGGTCGTCCTCTACCCCTCCTCCCCTCTATAGTAATGTTTTCTACGGATCTAACAGGATTCGTCGTCTGTCTTCTCTTTACATGTCCAAACCATCTCAATCTCCACTCTCTTATCTTGTCTGCTATGTTCGCCACCCCTAATCTCTCGCGAAGCACAACGTTTCTTATTCTGTCTAGCCTTGTGTGCCCACACATCCAACGTAGCATTCTCATTTCTGCTACCTCCATCTTCCGCACTTGTGCCTTCTTGATGGCCCAACAATCTGTTCCATATAGCATTGCAGGTCTAACTGCCACCATATAGAATTTTCCCTTCAGATTAGTCGGGAAACTCTTGTCGCACAATATACCTGTGGCTGCTTTCCATCTACACCATCCTACCTGAACTCGGTGGGTCACATCACTGTCTAATTCCCCATCGCTCTGTACAAATGATCCTAAATACTTGAACTTCGTTACCTGCGGGACCACCTGCCCTTCAATTGTGATGTGTGCGTCTTCACTGTCGTTTATCTCACCAAAATCACAGTGGTGAGATATATTCAACCTAATATATTCATTAATTCTTTAATTCATAGTTGGAAAAAGTATAGTCTTTGTTCTTCACCTAAATCCAACCTTGACACAACAAGTCTACAAACAGATCAGTTTCTGAAGCTAAATAAGGTTGTTTTATTCCACTTTTTATCAATTTCTTGATCTTGTTTCTTTTATTTATTTCTATTATTGGGTTTACACATGATTTGATTCTTATACTATGTTTAGTTCATTATGGGTTGTAAGTTGTTGACCATATTTTGGTTAGTTTTAGGTAATTCAGATTAGGGTTTGTTTAATTTTTGAGTTCCTTGAAATACCCATGTCAAAAAGATTAAAGCTTTTGATTTCTTGGAAGCTAAAGCTTTATAATTTATATGATTTGAGTTTTTTTATATCATTTTTAGGTAATTTAGATCAGGGTTTGTTTAGTTTTTGAGTTTTTTGAAATACTCATGTCAAAAAGATTCAAGCTTTTGATTTCTTGGAAACTAAAGCTTTATAATTTATACGAGTTGAGCTTTTTTTGATCATTTTTAGGTAAATCAGATTAGGGGCTGTTTAATTTTTGAGTTTCTTGAAATACCCATGTCAAAAAGATTCAAGCTTTTGATTTCTTGGAAGCTAAAGCTTTATAATTTATATGATTTGATTCTTAAACTATGATAAGTTCATTATGGGTTGTAAGTTGTTGACCTTTTTTTTGATCAATCTTAGGTAATTCAGATTAGGATTTGTTTAATTTTTGAGTTTTTTGAAATACCAATGCATAAAGATTCAAGCTTTTGATCTCTTGGAAGCTAAAGCTTTATAATTTATATGATTCTTTGAGTTTCTTGAAATTCCCATTTCATAAAGATTCAAGCTTTCGATTTCTGAGAAGCCATATGATTCTTTTTTGAGTTTCTCACACATGGAAAATGTTGTGAGATTTTTATTTTATTGAAGCTAATAATACTTTGTTGGTTCTTTCCCTAAACAGCAAATTCTAGGCCTCGGATGATTGATTCATGCTTGTAATCGACTAATTGTTCGTGTATTGATTGGTAAGTTCAGTTTCTTTGTGTTTTCCTTATATACTTGACTTATATTGATTCGATTACTTCAAACATTTTTTTTTTTCATTAAAATTTATGAAATTTCTTAATGTTAGGAGTTGAACTGATGGGTGTAAGTCGAAAGAAAGACCCTTTGTGTATAGCTGCTTGAGTTCATAAAGATTATTTATTTTCAACAAATTTAAGATCTTGGGTGTTTTGGATACGCGTAATTTCGGTTAAAGATAAAGTTTAAGATGTCGGGAGCTCAAGATTCATTAGAGATAAAGTTTCGTTTGATCGATGGATCGGATATCGGGCCTAAAAGCTTCCCTGCAGCTACAAGTGTTGCAACTTTGAAAGAAAACATACTTTCTCAATGGCCTAAAGGTTAGTTTAGTCTATTTTTTCCGTTAAATTTTGTTCTTATACATGTTTGTGTTAAGTGCTAAAGCTTTTAGCTTTACATACTGTCGGTCACCTATGATATTTGGTTTCAAGTCGATTGAACATATTCTTGATTTTCATATACAAAACTTGTTTTTTGTTATAAAATTGTTACCCGATGGGAAAAATGTGATTTTTTTTTGGTGTGATAGATAAAGAGAATGGTCCAAAAACGGTAAAAGATGTAAAGATAATAAGTGCGGGAAAAATATTGGAGAATAATAGAACGGTAGCCGAATGCAGAAGTCCATTGTATGATGTTCCTGGTGGAGTTACAACTATGCATGTTCTTGTAAGCCAACCACCTCAAGAAAAAGGTACAAATTATTGTTTAAAAATATAATACAAAAAAAAGACGTTTGAAGGCGTTTGGATGTATGCTTTCAAACTTTAAAAGTGATTATTCAACTTCAAGAATCTAAATCACATAAACATTTTTACCAAAAGTTATTATCAAGTTTTTTTTTTCTTTTTTTTTTTTAAATTTTCTTACTTGCGTCTCAAAATATGATTATCTTGACCCTTAATAATTAGAGTTTTAATTAATTTCTTCAAACACTAGAAATTTGGTAATTGCTTAGTAAACACTTTTGCATCACATCCAACCACCCTACCCTATCTTGGTTCATACCATTATAGCATATAGTTTAGACCATAATTTCACCTTATATGACATTTTAAGAAATGGAAATGTAATTGTGGGTTCTATTTGCTTGACATTATAAGATTAGATGGGACCCTGTAGGTTCCTAGCCGGATCTATACGGAAATATCTCGTTCTACGTAGGTGCGGAATCCCTACGTAAGACGATACGAGCGTAGAAGTGATATACGTTAAACACAAGCAAACACACGTTACAATACGCAAAAGACACGTTGTATTGCAACTAATAACACGTGATTTCTCAATCACCAATTACACGTACTAGAATCGTTTATACAAAAGAACCCGTAGCCTAACTTAAATACACTTCGACAACTTCGCCTAACATGCTAGGCGAAGTTGTCACTAACTTCGCTTAAACCACAAGTTCGCTTATAATGGGCGAACTTGTGAAACACATTAACTAACACATAACAAAACCAACTAACACAATTACAGACACTAGATACTGAACTACTGACATCATGTACCAACAGACCCCCCCTTGGCAGTAGCTTCATATCTCATCTTCAATCACGTGTCTCGTAATCCTAAAACTCTCGTATCTCCCGTCTTCAAGCATGAACGCCTTCTCGTACACAAACTGAAACTACTCTTTGGTATTTCTTGGCTTCTTCTTTCCAAGCAGGAATGTAAAATATCTTTTTCTCGTTCAGCACCTGCAAGTCTGCTTGAAACAAATTCACTAAGTGCATAGGATCATACACTCTCAGCAACTCTTGTTCATCTTCATCCTCCATCACTGCCTCAGCCGTTTCACTATCAACGTACCACCATTTCAGATCCTTTAGCACATCCTTGGGCATTTGTTTCATCAGCACTTCTTTTAAGCACCGGGTCGGCTTATACTTCATTATCATCCAAGGCTTGCCATCAGCTCTCATTCCCCTGTCTTTATCCTCAACGAGCTTTCCTTTCTGCGGTTTCAACAGCACGAACTTTTTCTCCTTTATGCTTTCTTTCCAGACTATATTTCCAATAATCCTAGCCATGTTATCATCACTCCTGTTTATCAACCCCAACTTGGCTAAGTCCTTCACTTCACACTCAGGCAAAGTATTCAACGACCTCAAAAGTCTATTGAAATACTGAACCCCATCATAACGTTTAATCACAAAGAGCCTCAACTGCTCATCATATAACCAGCAAATAATCCCCTTTTTAGATTCATCATACCCTTTGATGTTGTAACTTTTCTTGAACATAGTAGGGACCGCCGGTTTCTTAGTCTTTACGAACCACTGAGCGTAGCCTTCTTTCCATCTTGGCTGCTCTTCCCATTCAGTCTCATCACATTCCGTATCTTGACCCAAATCTGACTTTTCAACTTCGGGAATTTCATGCTCAATGTTATCCTCCACAATCTCTTCTTCTTCAACCTCACTGTCAATCACAATACCAGCCCCAATCTTCTCAATCTCCTCAAACGGTAACACGTCGTCATCACCTGTAACATCATCATTCAACACCTCCTCAGCATCCACTACCACCACGTCATCACCCCTCGATCCGCCAGTTGCACCAGTTGACTCCCCCTGAGTTGTGGAAGTCCCAAGAGCTTGTTCAGTTCTTGGCAACTCTCCACATGCATCTTTCGATGCATTGGGATCATCGTCTCGATCGTTTCTCTTCTTCGTCCTCAGCTCGTCACCCTTATAGCTCGTCTCCCCCTGAGATGCCAAGAACTGTTTCAAGGCATCAAAAATTTTACCATGCTCAATCAGGAGGGACGACTGAATTTGATTCTCTGCAACGAGGCGCTGAATAGCGTGAGTCTGGATCATATTTACTCTTGACTGTTCTGCCACGACCCTTTCAAGAGCTGCTATTCTTTCCGAGTCGGATAGGGTTGCATCAAAATCAAACCTCATATGTGAAATGTCTTGAGCGTACGGAGGAGGGATTCCCAAGGTAACCGGCACATCAGAAACAGATGGAAACGTAACCGCAGGTGGTATCGTAACAGACAACCCTGTAGTGGCAACAACCGTCGACTCAACAAACCTTGCAACGAACTCAGATGGAGTAAGAGTTGGAGGGGGCAAGGACACAATCTCTGGAGCCGGGATGGTATGCCAAAGGAGGATGAGGTAGTCAACACGGGAACACCCGAGGTGATCGGCCCTGTAACTGTCAATGATGTAGGGACCATAGTCATACCAGACAGTGCGGGTGGAGAAAAACGAACCACCCTCGAGCTCTCACCAGCTCCCGATCCTTCACCCGTTCTTGCCCTTCTTGCTCGACGAACCAACCGTTGTAAATCCTCCTCAAAATCTGATTCACTATCATCTGTGTCTCTCTTTCTCTTTCCGTGAATTCTTTCTTGAGTAATCAGAATCTGTCTTGCTTCAGTCAAATCATCATTTGAGGAGTCAGAATCAGTTCTCTCCGTATCAGCCACAGTCGTAGCTGCCCTTAACACATCCACACTAGAGACCTGTGCAGTCGAGACCTGTACCTCTTCCTCTGGATCAATACGTTCCATATCGAAAAATCCTTGACCGCCGCAAGCAGCTTCAAGGTCGACGTGTTCCTCCGGTGCCACAACAGGAGCAGCAGGCGGAGATTGCTATACCTCAGGAGGTGGTTGAGGTGCTCCAGCCTGTTGCGGTGCCGGATCCCGAAACTCGTCCCCACGAGCTGCAACATACTCCGGGTTGATCAAGTACCCAAATAACGGAGTATGTCGAGGACGGAGCTCTGGTTTACTTCTGGCACTTGACGATCTACATTGGGCGAAGATCCTCTTGCTGACACTCTCCACATATCGAATCGGACGGCGCTGAGGTAACGTGGGAGCCACGTGATTCAAGATCATTTGAAGGAATCTTGGATACATCAAGAATCTCTCACGCGCCACCGCTCGTCTTTGACGGTCTATCTCATAGAACACCATCTGACTAAAGCTATAACGCTTGTTGTAAGTCAGTGCTGTTATCGCCGACTGCATCGTCGCACCCATTCCATCCGTATCAGCCTTTCTGCCCGACATGCACACGATCATCACGTGCATGAGAAAGCGCCATTGATCTAACAGAAACCCCTTGCGTCTCTGAGTATCCCCCAATGGACCAGAATAGCCCATTATTAAAAACGCACCATCTCTGAATGGAGCCACGAAGTCTGTAGGATCATCTCTCGTTTCATCTCCAAACTGCAGAGCAACCCATATCTGTTCTGACGAGAACTGCACTACCTGATTGTTAACCGTTGCACGCATAACTGGGGGCTCAACTCTGCAATCATACTCAACAGTCTGCCAGAAATCTTCTATGTTTGGTAAAGAGATGGGCAGAGTTGTAGTAATAGCGTGGAAGATACGCGAGCGGATAAGAAAAGAGATGATCTCGCGATAATCATCAACACCGCTCGCATCCGGGTCCAAAGTGATGTACATGTTATGCCCCGGGAAAAACTGACGATTGTTATCTCCTCCTTCGTCACCACCAGCACCTCCTGCTCCCGCTACAGCTGCCATATCTGCACCACAAACGGTCTAAGTCAGATAAACGTCAAAGCAAATCACAACTTCGCTTGTTACCATGAGCGTAGTTATGATTGTTTCTGTATAGGCGAAGTTAGGGAAAGGGCGAAGTTGTTAATAACTTCGCCTTTACCACAACTTCGCCTGATAACAGTTAATATAATTTTAAATGAAATAATTAAACAGGCGAAGTTTGGTATGAGGCGAAGTTATGGACAACTTCGCCTAAACATAACTTTGCCATTGAACAACTTCGCTTAAGATTAGTTAATTAATAAAGCACAGGCGAAGTTAAACCTTAGGCGAAGTTAAGGATAACTTCGCCTAAACTGTAACTTCGCCTGAACTGAAGCGGCAACAGTTTAGAGGCTAATCGAGATGAGATTTGGATAATTTGGTGATTGAGGACTCAACAAAACATGTTTTTAAGGAGATCTAGACGATCAAGTTGATTACGACCACGTTAAAATAAGTTTGAAAAGCGAGTGTTGAGAGTTTGTATGAACGAGGTCACAAATCGGATCAAAACAACCTTTGATTAACGCCATTGATATAGATTATAAGTTAGGACGACGCCACACACTTTTAAATCGGATTAAAAACTGAGATAAACAACGAGTTGTTATTCGAGATATAACTTCGCCGAGGGATTATGTGATAAGTTCGCTGAACTATGAAAATTGTAAAGAGATTGACCAAAAATCTTCTTTATATAGGGTCAAAGTTATACAGGCGAAGTTAGGGTTAACTTCGCTTACCCCTTAACTTCGCCTGTTTAACAAGTTCGCCTGTTAACACAACTTCGCTTGTTATGTAATTTACACAACAAGCCCTTATAAATTGAATATTATGCAATAAACTTTTATAACTTCCTTTAAAGAGTTAAAAGTTACGATCAAAGACCAAGTAACCAGGTATAAAACCATAAAATGACATAAGTAAGATAAAATCTAGAAATAGAGTACACGGGATCAAACTTCAGTCTCGTCGAGGACCAGCATGTTTTTTAGAAAAGATCCGAACAGGAATCATACTAATTAAGTGACTGTCACATAGATCCATGTTCAGCTGTATTATGACATAAAGAAACAGGTTGTAAGCAGGTAAACAACTTAGTATGGTTTCATCGCTTCAATGATACGGGTTAGGTTCAATTAAGCTCAAAATACAAATGGACACCACATCAGAGATTGTGATGCCTCCTATCTATTCTCAAAGCTTAAAGCTTATTTGGCTTTCCCAAGTCACCCCGAGTTGACCTCGACCCGTAGTGTCTGATTAAGCTGTAAATACTTCTCGTTCTCGGTCTTGCCTCTTGATTGATAAGTATAACATAATAGACTTCAGAAGGCTTATTAATAATTTTTTTTTAAAGATTTCCATAGCCTTAAACAGTAGACTATTGCAAGTCCCGAATCTGGATCACTGCAGTTTCTTGACACACTATCTTCTCGCGAATCAGAACACTCACGGGCTCGTGTATGACTGGGTAATCACTTTTCTGCCTATCATTCGGAAAGATATATATGGAGACATATACAATTCTTGATGAGTTGTCCCTTTAAATCAAGAGGATTTAGTTAGTATCACTTCTACTTTTACGCACCATAAAAAGCTACCATAACATACAATGACTGTTCTACAGTCTTTTAGGCCTAATAACTTCACTAGTTAAGCACACAGAAGTAGTTTGTGTATCACTTTCCAAGGTTGGATCAATTTTCATATAAACATTGTATAGACACTTCTTACGATGTAGTAGACTTGAAAAATTATTTCATCTCCCTTAAAAATATTTTAAATTCTTTCTCCCCGATCAAGTCAAAGTCTTCAGGTAAACGGCTATCCTGAATATCCAATGGATCAGCTGGACCGACCACATACGAGTATGTGTCCTTCTAACTAAGTATGAACGACTAATTTTCAGCGAAAGAATAAAAACACATCATAAACCGCCCCGGTCACTTTTAGTCAGTTGGTTAATGGCTATCCTCATAATCTACTGGTAGAAGTGAGGACCAAACACATCCGAAGATATGTCCTTCAAACTGAAGCAACCGACATAATTCTAAGCGATAGTGACGTTTTTTTTTTAAGTAAAAACAAGAAATACGGTTACTCGGGATTGATCATCCCATTAAGCTCAACAAGGTTTTGAAAACGAGTTCTGTCAAACGCTTTAGTAAAACAAATCAGCGAAATTATCTAACGAATCAACCTTTTTGAGCATTATTAATTTCTTCTCAGCACAATCCCGTATAAAATGATGACGAATGTCAATGTGTTTAGTTTTGCTATGCTTTACGGGATTGTTAGTTACTGATATTGCAGCAGTGTTATCTATGCAAATAGGAGTATGAGTGAAATTCAGACCGTAATCGCGCAATTGCTGTTGTATCCAAAGAACCTGGGAGCAGCAGTTCGATGCTGCCATGTACTCTGCTTCACAGGTAGAAATGGCTACCGAGGTCTGCTTCTTGCACTGCCATGACACTAATCTGCCTCCAAGAAACTGGCATCCACCTGTTGTCGACTTCCGATTCTGATTGCATCCTCCATAGTCAGAATCCGTGTAAGCGACTAACTCCAAGTCTCCCCCTTTCGTGTACCACAACCCCAGCTTAGGCTTGCCTTTGAGATACCGCAATATCCTCTTCACAGCATTCATGTGAGATTCCTTTGGGTTTGCCTGAAAACGAGCACAAAGACAAACTGCAAACATAATATCAGGTCTGGATGCAGTTAAATACATTAAAGAACCTATTATTGCCCGATATTGTATGGGGTCCACGTCTGCATCACCGTCTGAATCAGCACCCAGTTTATGGTTGACGCAAACTGGAGTATCAAATGGAGTGCTGTCCTCCATCTTGAAGCGTTTGAGAACGTCTTGGACATATTTAGTCTGATGGATGAACATCCCATCCTTCTTCTGATCCACCTGCAATCCTAGAAAGAAAGTTAATTCACCCATTGCACTCATTTCAAACCTGTTCTTCATAACTTCTTCAAATTCCTGACACATGGCGACTTTTGATGCAACAAAGATGATGTCCACGTAGACTTGAACCAGAAGAAAGTCTCCTCCTTTTCTCTTAACGAACAGTGTGCTATCGATCTTTTCCCTTTCAAACCCATTCACAAGCAAGTAATCGGATAAGGTTGCATACCAGGCACGAGGGGCCTGTTGTAGCCCATATAGCGCTTTACTTAGCTTGTACACGTGATCAGGAAAGTCTGGGTCAGGAAATCCCGGAGGTTGCTCAACGTACACAACCTCATCGACTTTACCGTTAAGAAACGCACTTTTCACGTCTAACTGGAACACCTTCATTTCCTTGTGTGCAGCAAATGCCAAAGACAAACGAATCGCTTCCAATCTCGCCACAGGAGCAAACATCTCATTGTAGTCAATCCTTTCTTGCTGATTAAAACCTTTTACAACCAGCCTCGCCTTGTTCCTGATTATTATTCCTTTCTCATCTCTCTTACATTTGAAAACCCATTTGGTGCCAATCGCATGCACATTATTCGGTTTTGCAACCAAATTCCATACCTCCATCTTCTTGAACTGGGCTAACTCTTCTTGCATGGCTTCGACCCACGAGCTGTCTTTTAGAGCCATTTGATAGTTCTTTGGTTCAATCTGGCTGATGAAGCAGGTGTACAAGCATTCGTTAATGATGCCTGTTTCTTTAATGCTTGTGTAAACACAAGTGTGCTCATTCAAGCTTCGTCTTGTTTGTACACCGTCGGACAGATCACCTATCACGTTCTCCAAAGGGTGATTTTTGTGAACTCCAGTAGTCGGAACCGAACTGACTTGCAGATTGTCTTCCAGGTTCGAAGATAGTTCATCAATGGGCGATTGTTGTTGAGAGTGAAAAGGATTGAAGAATTCGTCTTCTGTAGAGGCAGCAGGGGTATCAACAGCACTTGACGAGGAAGATTGACATTCATCGTACTGCGGTCGTTGCACAAAATTTTCTTCCTCATCATAAAGAATCTGCGTAGCACTTCTCTCATCAACTTCTGCACAATCCAAGTAAGGCATATTAAAAGAGTTAAAAAGCTTATCATAGTCGAAAGCCTCAGCGGGACCCGTGCTTGGTTTTGGTGGTTTGTAACTTGTGATGTCAGTGTTACACACCACCTCAACCTTGCTGGTCGATAGATTAAAGACTCGTCTGTTGGGTGTCCTAACAACATATCCGACTAAAATACCTTCGTCGGCTTTCTCACCAAATTTTGAGTTCGTCTTTAATATCGAACACGGGGACCCGAATGGTTCGAGACCATTCAAGTTAGGCTTTCTACCGTGCATAAGTTCATAACATGTTTTATTCAATATTTTAACAGTTAAAACTCGATTAAGGATATAACAGGCTGTTGCAACAGCTTCAGCCCAGAACACCACAGGAAGTTTAGCATCAGCCAGCATTGTTCTGGCTCCTTCAATTAGCGTCCTGTTCTTCCTCTCAGCCATCCCATTTTGTTGCGGAGTATACGGGGCGCTGTACTGGTGGTCTATCCCTTTCTGTAGGCAGAACATCTCCATCCGGTAGTTTTTGAACTCTGTCCCATTGTCACTCCTGATGTATTTAACCTTTCTCCCCACGATGTTCTCAACCTTGGTAATCAAGTTAATTACCAACTGAACCGTTTCATCTTTTGTCCTCAGGAAATATACCCAAGAATATCGAGAGAAATCATCAGTTATCACCAAGCAGTACGATGTTCCACCTAGGCTTTTTACATTCACGGGACCGAAGAGATCCATGTGAAGTAGGTCTAGGGTACTGACTATTGAATTGATCTTCTTGGTGTTATGAGGTTTCTTGTGTTGCTTTCCCTTTTTGCACGATAAGCATTGGTCTTCAAAGTTGAAATTTTTTAAGGGAACACCAAGCACCAGCCCATTCTTGACAATGTAGTTCATTTTTCGAAGATGTATATGCCCCATTCTTCGATGCCATAACTTGGACTCCGATTCAGTTGCTTTTGACAGAAGACATGATTCTTCTGTTGCCATCTCAGTCGACCTCATGTCCATTACATATGTATTCTTTTCCCTTGGAGCCTTCATTACTATCCATGCCTCTGGTATCTTGAAACCAGGATACAGTACAATCGCTTCATTTTTGGTAAAGTGCACAGTGTAATCTTTGTCACAGATCTGAGACACACTCAGCAAATTATGCTTAAGCTCTTCAACGAAATTCACCTTTTCTAACTTCATTTTACATTAGTCACCGTCCTAGTTCCAGTAATTCTACCACCACTCTCTCCAGCAAAACTTACTCTACCTCCCTGAACAGGTTTCCATTTGTGTAACAACTTCTTGTTACCAGTCATGTGCCGGGAACAGCCGCTATCCACAACCCATAGATTGTTTGCAGCCCTGTTCAACTGTTCCTGCACGATTAAAGCAAAGGATTAAAATCTGGGGACCCAAGACCTATTGGTCTTGGGTCGATTAAATCTGTTAAAAGGCATCCCGTACTTTGGCTGTCCAAAGTTAGTATTAGAATGATTTCTGTAAGTCCTAAAAGGATACCTTCTTGTAGATTGACTATGAGGCCATCCAAACCTTCGTGAATTAAATGAATTATAACTAGTGGTTTGGTTGTTAATAGGGAAAAACTGAGATCGATTTCTTTGAAATCCTGGATTAGTCCAATGTCTGAACTTTGATGAGTTCGCATTCTTACCATTATAGTAATTACTGTTGGTTTTATTCTCAGTTTTCGGAGGCCTCATACCTTTTAATCTCTGATTCAGAGGGCAATCAGTAATCAGGTGTCCTATTTGATTGCATCTGAAACAGCTCTTGTGTTCAACCTTCGTCTCAACAGTTGTTTCGGATGTTGAGGTTGCATTACTACCCGTTTGCCTAACATATGGGTTTAGAGGAGAATTTATTTCAGTAGGTTTAAATTCCTCCCCACGTCTTAGTATCACTACCTCTTCATTTGTCTCACTAGCTTCGGATGTCTTGTCCGAATTTGATGAGACAGAACTTGGAACAGAAATCTTAACACTCGAAACAGACTTTGTCGTATCTTTTTCACTCAATTCAGGTTTTTAAATAGAAACTTTGACAGGAACTGTCTGACTAATCTCAACATCAACAGATTTCTGATTACTAGGATCATATGTATAGTTATGATTATATGGTGGTGGAACTTCAAAATATCCAATTCCTCCCCTTTTAACTGGGGAACGTTGATCACTTACGAGATGATCAAGCATTGCAGAGGAATTTCTAAACTGCTCAAGTTTTCTGTTTAATTCCACCACTTTCACCTGGTAGTCGGCTATCTGTTTATCCCTTTCTGCAATTAGTTTGGTTTTCTCTTCTAACACTTCATAGCTAAGATCAATTACTTGTATTTTTTCAGCTAGACTTGCTTTAAGACTCCTGATATCTTTTTCACTAGCTTTAATCTTTACTGAATAACTATTTTCTCTAGTTTTAGTGTAATGATGATCTTCTTTTAATGTTTTAAATTGAGTGTCCAAACTAACAAACTGATCAGTTAATGTTTTCAATTGTTCAGACAGATTTTCACATTGCATACAAGGGAGTTCAGAACTTACCTCAGAGAGCTGATCATTCACCTCCGCCATATAAGCTTGATCTTCTCTTGTCTCTCTGTCGCTTCCTTCAGTTTCGATGTTAACCAGGTTGGCCTGTTCGAACACTTCTTCAACCTGAAGATTCCAATTGTATCCCCCGTTCTGTCTGGATACCATCGCCTTATTCTCATTACTTCCCCCATTTGGTTGTGTTGACCTGTTCTGACTACGTTCTACTCTTTCATTTGTGCATTCTTTAGCAAAGTGGCAATTCTATTGACAGTTATAACACCGAACCTTTGACTTATCAAAACCTGGTCTTTCGCCAACGAACTTTCTACCAGTCTTCTTCATAAACCTTTTAACTCTTCTTACTATTATCGCCATCTGCCACTGCAGATCCATCTCTTCCAGATCATCAGCATCGATCTGATCATAGTCTTCGTCTAAAGTAGCAGGGTCGACAATTTTACCTTTGATGTAATTTTCGTAAGAAGCAATGAAAGATGCATAGAGAGCAAACTGCTGTTCAGCAGACTTAACACTCATGGGCATCTGAGAGTAGTTGTTGTTTGGAACATTTGAGGAAAAACTACCAGTTGTTGCTTGAGGTTTAGAAGAATTTGTTCCACCAGCTACGAAACACACATCACCATCCATGTTGAGAGTTACATGACCATCTTGAGTTGAGTTAGAGCTCGAGTCTCCCTTTGAGTAGTAAGCAGATGATTCTGACTTTGAACTTGAACTTGAAGTAACTTTCGCACCATACATTCCCGGATCCTGAACCTGATCAGTTGGTGTCTCTTTTCGAACCATGTTAAGTTCAAAAGTTCGTAGTTTATTGACTGCTGTTTCCAAGTCGATGTTTGCAAACTCTTTATCTTCTCTCATCAAATCAGTGTACATTTCCCATTTCGGTGGGAGAGCATCAAGAAGTTTTTCTACGATCTCTTCTTCTTTATAGTCAATTGAATAGTTTCTGAGTTCGGTCATCAAGTGGTAATACCTTGTAATGATATCATCAAGTGACTCATTCTTCAAATACTTGAACACCGAGAATTGGGTTTTGAGAAGCTTAATCTTGGATGCACGTATCCCCACATTACCTTCATATCGGTTTTTAAGCGCTTCCCATAGCTCTCTGGCGGTTTTGTATTTCCTGAAGGTGTGAAGAATCTCTTGCGGAAAAGCCATTGTTATCGCAACATGAGCTTTGCTTTCTGCCTCATACATCTTCTTTTCTTCCTCTTCCATCTTATTGTACTTTATTTGTTCACGACCCTCAAACATAGCCGTTGGTGGAATGTAACCATCTTGAATGCACACCCACATCTTAGCATCTTGATATTTAACATATTGTTCAAACCGATCTTTCCAAGCAACGAAATCGGTACCCTTAAGCATTTTCGGAGCCTTAGTAGCTGAACCTACTTCCACCTCTATTTTCACCAGTTCCGTAATATTTATAGAAGTCATCTTTGGAAGAAATACGAACGAACACTCAAAGAAAACAAAAATAATTTATTATTCTGAGCAGTACAGTAGGCGAAGTTATATTTAACTTCGCTTAAGTCTTAACTTCGCTTGATTTATCAACTTCGTTTTCTTCACAACTTCGCCTGATGTTAACTTCTTGATGACAACTTCGCCTAAGATAAGCGAACTTGTGAGGTAGGCGAAGTTGATGATAACTTCGCTTAATCTTATATCTTCGCCTAAACCCTACAAACAGTGGCGGCAAATTCGCCTGATGAACACAGCGTTTTTGCAGGTTTGATTTTGACGTTTTGCGAGGTATTCGAAGGTGTAATGGGTTAATTTTGATGGAGGGAGGTGAGGAGGACACGAAAACTCGGTATATTAACGTAAACTCGTCCCGCGAATAGTCGAACGGAACGATTTCTACACCCGTGTGATAATCCCGAACCACACAATCACGAGCAAATGCTCTGATACCAATTGTAGGTTCCTAGCCGGATCTACACGGAAATATCTCGTTCTACGTAGGTGCGGAATCCCTACGTAAGACGATACGAGCGTAGAAGTGATATACGTTAAACACAAGCAAACACACGTTACAATACGCAAAAGACACGTTGTATTGCAACTAATAACACGTGATTTCTCAATCACCAATTACACGTACTAGAATCGTTTATCCAAAAGAACCCGTAGCCTAACTTAAATACACTTCGACAACTTCGCCTAACATGCTAGGCGAAGTTGTCACTAACTTCGCTTAAACCACAAGTTCGCTTATGATGGGCGAACTTGTGAAACACATTAAATAACACATAACAAAACCAACTAACACAATTACAGACACTAGATACTGAACTACTGACATCATGTACCAACAGACCCATATAGGGATGGGTCGGTTTTGGGCTTAACCAATAACCAAAAAATCGTAATTTTGATTTCGAAAATCGTTTGGTTTTGGTATTTGGTTTTCATAGTGGATTCGGTTCAGTTTTGGTTTTGCTATTTGGGCTTGAAGTTTTTGGGCCGAAAAAGTGACAAACTAATGAATTTGTGCCTGAAACTTTGGGCTTAAATTTTTTGTCAACTAATGATAAATTGACTATTACACATTTAAGTCTAAAACTTTTGTGCTACACCATTTATTATTATTATTATTATTATTATTCTATGAATTACTTAACATTTAGAAACAATAATTATAATTCTTAAACTCAATTAAAAGTCTTTTTTTTGGTGGTTGTATAGGTCGATTCAGTTTTTCCAGTTTAAAGTTTTTGGTACATGCAAAACCAAAACAAACCAAAAATCCAGTTTTTGAAAAAAAGACAAAAAAACCAAACCATCAGTTTGGAGTTGGGTTCGGTTATCTCGGTTACATCCCCCCCCCCCCCCCCCCCCCCCCCCCCAGAATTGGTTAGTGGTATTAAAATCACGTAAAAGTATTAACTTTGTTGTTTCTTGGAAACGGTTTGACCCCTGAATGTTTGCGACAAAACACTCAAGATGGGTTTGACCCTTTAAAAGTCAAGTATATCGCGCTTATCCTAATGAGACTAAAACCTTAAATTGTTTACAGAAAAAAAAGTGGCGGATGATCCAACAATAAACAAGTGTGTATGTGTGATACTATGAAAACCAGCTCCAAACACATCCATTAAATTGCAGGTTGGTTTTTTTATTTAAATATTTTTATCTATATTTATTTTATGTTTTTTAAGTACGCATTTTTATCATTTTGTGGCAGATAAAGGATGCTGGAGTTTGCATAACATGTTGTTGCATCTAATGATTGGTTTGGGTTGAAGTTTACAAAGAAAACAGAAAAAAAATATTAAGAAATAAGAAAAAAAAATGGTGAGATAATACATTTCTATGTTGTATACAGTTTGTTTTGAATATTTTGTTAAATTCTGTGAATTTATACTGGAAACAATTCATGGCATTTGATTGTTAGGATGAATAAGTGTGATTAGACTTGAATGAAAACAAATTATAGTTTGTTTTTTTTTTGTATAATTGACATTTGGAGATGGTGAAAGATAGGGTTGACGGTTTCTGACATGATACACATTGTTGATCTGTTTCTCCCGTTTATTTAAAGCTATTCATGGCATTTGATTGTTAGGGAAGAAATCGAACATGGGTCACATGAAACACCAAGTCTTTCTTTTACCACTCCACAATGCCATTTATAGTGGAGTTGTCTAGTGTTTGGAAGTGAAGTTCAATCTATCCCCTCGTCAGAAAGCGGTTTTTGAGTGTCTTTGGACTCGGGATTTCTTAATGCTTATCCCCATTGAAGTTCTGGGCCAACACATGTTGGCTTTGGAGTACCGAACCGCTTTGGAGTACCGAACCATCCTAAAGTATTGGCTAATGATCCCTTTGTTTCTAGCAGATGAGCCATGTCTGGTTTGCTGCAAGGCTTGCTTGGATTCTTTTGGTGAGCATGTGGTTCACTGCAAGGAGTTACCTGGGTTTAAGTATAGACACGATTTGGTGATGGATGTTTTATGCAATGCGCTAGAAAGGAGGTCCCAGTTAACTTTCTTATGGATCCGCTTGAAGGGAGGCCCACTTTACGATAAGCCGATATACTTGTTTTCGGATGGGTAGGAGGAAAACACACGTGTGTCAACCTTACATGAGTGTCTCCGCTTGTTGGGCTATGGGACAATGGGTTTGTATCGGGGCAGTTGTCATTGAAGGCGGCGTCGAGAAATGTTGTTAAACACGAGAAAACTTGTTTAGAGAATCAACACGTGTTTACCCCTTTTGCCTTTGACACATTTAGTTTCTTAGCCCAGAGGCCGTTGACTTTTTGAACATGGTTCAAAGGGTCGTGCACAGTTCGTTTATATTCAAGTTTTTTGCAAGCCGAGATTTTTTCGAGCTATTTTCAAACAAGCCGCGAGTCATAAACTTTCTAAATGTAGAACATTTATAAATAGAAATATAGGTTAAGACATGACATGTCCTGTTTTATCATCTACCTGAAAGTTGCATGTGATGTACTGCAATTTCATCAGGCCATGAATTTATGAACATGTTTCTGAATCATATTAATTAATAGACACGTACATGTCCTGTTTTATCATCTACCTGAAAGTTGCATGTGATGTACTGCAATTTCATCAGGCCATGAATTTATGAACATGTTTCTGAATCATATTAATTAATAGACACGTAAGCTGTTAGACATCTAGAGTATGCAATGTAACTACATTGCTTCTGAATCATAGGGTTTAAAAAGAAAACTGGACTTTGGACCCAAAAATTAACAGTAAATATTGAATAATAATATTAAGAGTAAAGTGTCATTTTCGTCCTTGTGGTTTGGCAAATAATACGAATTTAGTTCAAAAAGTTTATTTTTTGCATATGGAACTTCCACGTTTCTTAGTTCTTGCCAATTACATCCAAATCACTAACTCCGTTAAATTTAATCGTTAAGTCATGGGTAGACATGTCTTTTCACTATTTCTTTATTATAATACTTATTTTAGCGAACTGCGGTATGCGGTTTTCGTCCTTGTGGTTTGTCCAAATCTGCGGTTTTAGTCCAATGGTTTCAAGTTTGCAATTTTCGTACTTGTAGTTTCATTTCACTTGCAATCAAGCCCGAATTTATTAACCTCGTTATTTTGGTCATTAATCCATTTGCTTGCCCCTCACGTGACAACCAGTTTTGTCGTTTCTCTCCCTAAATAAACTTTAGTCCTAATTCACAAGCCCCCTCACGTGAGGGGCTGGGGTGTATTCGGAGAAAAAGGAAAAAAAAAACAAGGAACAAAACTGCCCCTCATGTGAAGGGCACACTGATAGGTTTAACAACTAGACTTAACGATATTAGGGAATTCGAGTTTAATTGCAAGTGAAATGAAATTATAGGGAAGAAAATTGCAAATTTGAAACTGCTGAACTAAACTGCAGATTTGGACAAACTAGAGGGACGAAAACCGCAGTTCACTAAAATAAGTATTATAATAAAGAATGGGTGAAAAGACATGTCTACCCCTGACTTAACGATTAAATTTAACAGGGTTAGTAATTTGGATGTAATTGGCAATAACTAAGAAACGTGGAGGGTCCATATGCAAAAAATAAACTTTTTGGACTAAATTCGCATTATTTGCCAAACCACAAGGACGAAAATGACACTTTACTCTAATATTAATTATTGTTGCGTAACACAAATGGTTCTATGATGTAGTGGCTAGTTAGCACTCTGGACCAGGGGGCAAATGAGCCGAGTTACTCGAGATCGGCTCGTTAAAAAGCTCGATCGAGCCGAGCTTAATCGAGCTTGAGCAGGCTCGTGAGCCTAAACGAGCGTGTCATTTAAATAATATTTTTGAATATATAATATATATTTAATAATTATTAATTAATATGTATAATGTTATGAAAAAATTAATAAAAATAACTAAAAAACATATATTATTTTATACATAAAGTTATAATAGAAAAAATATATATAAATAATTATAGTTATATAAAAAATAATAAATAAATAGTAAACGAGCCAACCCCGAGCCAAGCTTGAGTTTGAAAATCTACTCACGAGCTGAACTCGAGCTTTAAAAATAGAGCTCGAACCAAGCCGAGCTCGAGCTCTGCCTAAGTTAAACGAGCCTAGTCGAGCTCGGGCTCGGCTCGTTTGCACCCATACTCTAGACTTTGAATCCAGTGACCTGGATTTAGAGGTGGCAAATAAACAGGTTAAATGAACTGGCCCGAAAACTGAACCAAAACCAAACCGGTTTGAAACCGATTATGTAGAAGCCGGTTGGGAACCGATTGAAACCGTTGGTTTGGAACCGGTTTGTAATTTTCTCCATCAAAACCAGTTTCAAACCGGTTAACCGAACCGAAACTGGCTAAAACTGGGCAAAAACCGGTTTCAACCCGAACCAAAACCGACTGTAACATGGTAAGAAACCAGTTTCAACCCGAACCGAAACCGCTCATAAACCGGTTTTGACTTTTATTGACCAAACCAAACCGGTTTTGAGTTTTAAACTAGTTTGTACACCTCTACATGGGTTCGACTCTCGGTAGGACCTACATTTTTATAAAATCCAGTGATGGGACCCACCATTTTTTAAACACATGTTTTACATCTTTATTAACTTTGCCATGAATGCAGCTTTTAAAGTAGCAACTAACAAGATTTATGGCCAAAGATCTAACTAAATTTATAGCATTGTCGGTTGCTAAGCTAACTACCACCTGAATATTATTGAATTTCAAAATTGGATTTAGATTTAAAAGAATAGACACGAATGAGAGCTCGTTTATGTTTGTTTGTTTAAGTTTAACATTAAAACGATTAAACATGGACAGTTAAACAAATGTATGTAAATACTGTAAATATCAAGCGTGAGGCCTCACCGGAAGCGACCTCTTTGTTCCTACGGATAGAGGTAAGGTTGTCTACAACTTACCCGCCTCAGACCCTACCATAGCTTTGTTATTGATGAGATTTACCAAGTACGACGACGACAATGGTGGTGTAAATATTGCAATAGAGTTAATTGCAGTTTGCATCCCTATGGTTAGCACGATTTTGCTTGTTGTAATCCTTATCTTTGATTTTTGACATCCGACAACCTGACGTCTGTAGGGCGTGGCAAATTGAACACCGTCGTCAAGTCAGCCAACACCATGGTTGAATTTGACGTATGTAAATTGAACCCTATCGTTGGCTGACTTAACGGCGGTGTTCAATTTGCCAAGCCCTGCATATGTTAGGGTGTCGGATGTTCAATTTGCCAAGCCCTGCATATCGTTGGCTGACTTAACGGCGGTGTTCATTGGGATGCAAACTGTAATTAACTCTGTTGCGAAAAAGACATTTGACGGCGTTTGGATACATGTTTTTAAAGTGACTCTCTCAACTTCAAGAAGCATAATCAAAAGTTATTATTAAGTTCTTTTTTGTAAGAATTTCTTACCCTTGTCTTAAAATATGATTATCTTCACAGTTAATATCTGGAGTTTTAATCATTTCTCCAAACACTAGAAACTTGGTTATTACTTAGTACTCACTTCGCAACACATCCAACCAGTAACCACACTATATTGGTTCATAACATTCTAATCTATTATTTAGGCCATAATTTAACCTTATATAAAAGAAATGAAAGGTAATTGTGGATCTTATTTGATTGACATCATAAGATTAGATTTGCCCCATGCAAGGATGTGTTGGTTTGGGTCGGTTTTAGGCTGAACAAATGAAAAACATTTGGTTTCAGTTTTTCGTTTTCATAATGGGTTCGATTCAATAATGAATTTCTGCCTGAAACTTTAGGTCTTATTAACTAATGATGAGTTGGTTATTACGCATTTGAGTCTAAAGTTTTTGGGCTACACCATTTATTTATTACTTTTAATAAATTACTTAACTTTTAAAAGAAGTCTATTTTTCGATTTTTACGGTTTTAGTTATAATAGTTGGTTTAGTTGTTTTAGTTCGGTTTGATTTTTTCGGTTTTTAATGAATATAAACCGAAAACCAAAAATTCGGTTTTCGAAAAAAAATACATAAAATCAAAGCGTTAGCTTTGAGTTGGGCTCGGTTGTTGGTTAGTTCTTTCAGTTTCATGTATACCCTGGACCCATTAACTGGATAGTGGTTGTAAAATTGCATAAACTATTAACTTATAGTTTCTGATAAATGTTATGACCTCTACAAGCTTGCAACAAAATGTACAAAATAGATTTGACCCTTTTATAAGCCAAAATTCGGGTTTTTGTTGTTATTTTTAAACTTGTCTAATAAACACATGGGCTTTGTTTACGGGTTGATCTGTTTCACCCATTTGTATAAAGCTATTAACCTGTTGGTCGTTTTAAAATTAGAAATAAAATAATATTTTATAAAACCTATCATTATGTTTAACCAACTTGTTCAAAACATGTCTACCTTGGTCAGTCGTTTAGATGAATGAGTTACCAATGTCATGCCATGGTTACATGGTTTTAGGTGGGAAATAAACCGAAAGAAAGAACAAACCCGTTGCTTGGTCTAGTGGTTGTCGCGCTTTTTCGCTACATGCAAGACACAATTTCAATTTTTTTTAAGGATCAATTTAGATCACTGACGGCCAGTGACCCACCCGATCATCTCCATTCTACCCTCATAAGGAAACCCGTTTATAGGTGAGAGAAAACCCCGATCCAACTTAAGCCTCCTATTTTATTTTATTTTTTTATTCTTTTTTTTATCTCAAATGAGACTTGAATCAAATACCTTCCCCTTGTTAAATTAAGTCTTTATATGCATTACCTTAACCATTTGCACTAAAGATCACAGGCAGATAGAGGTGGGCAAACAAACCAGTTAACCAAACCGGCCAAAAAATCGAACCGAAACCAAACCGGTTTGAAACCGGTTATGTAGAAACCGATTTGGAACCGATTGAAATCGGAGGTTTGGACCGGTTTGTAGTTTTCTCCATCAAAACCGGTTAACCGAATCGAAACCGGCCAAAACCGAACAAAAACCTGTCAAAACCGAACCGAAACCGGTCAAAACCCGAACCGAAACCGATCGTAACATGGTAAGAAACCGCTTTCAACCCGAATCGAAACCGATCATAAACCAGTTTTGATTTTTGTTTACCAAACCAAACCAATATTAACCTGAACCAGTTTTAAATTTTAAATCAGTTTATGCACTTCTATTGGTAGATGCAATTTCAATTAGCATGAATCCCCTACGTGGCCAATTTAGAGCTCACATTTAATTTCTTTTTGTTTTTTTCTTTTCGTTTTTTTTCCTCTTTTGTGTTCATTTGTTTTTTCCCAAATTTATTTGTAATTTAATATTTCTTTAAATTTTAATTTTAATTAATTTTGTTTGCTATAAGAATAGCACCCATATCAAATACTTCCAGCAACAAAATGTCAACAACCACAAACTACCAAACAACATCATCACCACCACCGTCGCTGTCACATGTTGCTCTACTCTCGAGTGGGGGAATGGGCCACTTGACCCCGATCCTCCGGCTAGCCGCCATGCTAGCTTCCCGAAACTGCCACGTCACTCTTATCACCGCCCAAACATCACTATCCACCGCTGAGTCCACCCACATTTCCGCTTTCCTAACCGCACACCCCACTATCAAAACCCTCAACTTCCACATCATCTCATACACGCCTCCCGACCCCACCACCGCAGACCCTTTCTTCGTCCAATACGAAGCCACGCGTCGTTCCGTACATCTTCTCTCTCCACTTTTATCCTCCACGTCACCACCCCTTTCCGCCATCATTTCTGACATCGCAGCAAGCGCGGGAGCATACCACGTGGCCAATGACGTCGGCTTACCACACTATATCCTTTCCACCACCTCGGCTAGATTCACCTCTTTTGTATCACACCTCCCGTCTTTAATCCAACCACATACAACTTCCATAAACATAGCCGAAACCCGGGATCAGAACCAGGTTCTGATCCCGGGTTTGGATCCATTTGAAATCTCCACTCTACCACCCCCATTCTTCACACCAAACCATATATTCACCAACATGGTTTTATCAAGCTCTTTGGCTATAAAAAAAAGCTAAGGCCATTTTGATCAACACTTTCCATGCATTTGAGCATGAAACACTTGAAGCAGTTAATGGTGGCAAATTAAATCCAGATTTACCTCCTTTTCTCTCAATCGGGCTGTTAAAACCACACGGGTTAGAGGTAGGGGATTCCAAACCGCTTTCGTGGCTCGATCAACAACCACCGAAATCGGTGGTGTTTGTATGCTTTGGAAACAGAACGACGTTGCAGAAAGAACAGATAACGGAGTTAGGAAAGGGTTTGGAGGGATGTGGGTACAAATTCTTGTGGGTGTTGAAATCCAAGATTGTAGACAAAGAAGATGTTGGAGAAGTTGAAGAATTAGTTGGAGATTCGTTTATTCAAAGGACTAGAGACAAAGGTCTTTCGTCGTGGCCTTTCATTTGGCACACCCCTCCCATAAGCACCCCCCGGCTCAGGTGGGACCAGAAAAGGTCTTTCGTTTTCTCCCCTTCGTCGGCCCTTGCCGCCTTCCTTAACAAGCCCTCGAGCCTCCTTTGCAGTGGCCTTCTTTTCTTTTCAAAACTAATACCACCTCTTTTTAAGAAATATCTTAAGAGAAGAAAGGCATTCTATCCCCTTTGTGTCTTTCTTCTAGGTGGAGCTCCCGCCATCTGCTAGCATTGTGGTTTGGAATCGATTCTTTATCAATAGCCCACCCTTTCTTTGAACCTTGTCAATGATCGAACTTAAATTAAAGATATGAACTGAGTGCCATTTGATGAGTAACTGAGAACAAAGGAGAGGGATATGGAAAGAATGAAGTAATGAAAGAGGAAGTCATTGCTAGTAGTAACGACTTGTCACGATCCATTGGTTCATAAAGAATCCATGTCCTAAGTGTATCAAAAAACATTATTTTCACTAAACATATATAATAAAAAAGAGTGAAAGGGTCCACCCCGAAACCAAGGGGTACTAACTAACAGCTGAGTCCTCTCCGAACCGCAGGAGATAGTTGCCCATCATACGGCTCACCAACTTCACTTGCCTCTATGGGGGCTCGCTCCGGGCAGGTTCGGATCACTTACAATACATGGCTCTACGAAGGAAGGGCTTGGGTTAGGAGCGTTTTCAATATGATTCTTTTCCTGTATTTGTTCGATGAGAAATGCGAGTCTGTTTTGTCCACTTTCTCCACCCCCCTCTATAAAAATGACAAAAAAGGTAATGGAATTACTTCTTATTCCCGTGTTTGATCTCTTCCATCGCGGCCTCGCTCCTTGTCACCTATGTTGAAGAAAGGTTTGGGACCCTGTAGAGAATGAAGAGGGGCCAAAGATCTTCCTCTCAACAGTGCTTCTCGAGGCTCCACTCTCCTCCCTGAATAAGTAAGGCCCCGTTAGCCTGGGCGAAGATGAGGATAAAGAGTAAGGATTAAAGCCCCCTTAGCTCTGCCAGGCACTGGACATGGGTTAGCTTTGTAAATGTGTAAAGCCAAGTTTAGTGTGGTGTAGTAGTAGGCACTTCTAGGCCCCTTCCCGGCTACTGGATCACTCCAGTGCTTCGAGTACTACGGACCCTCTGCCATCCATTGCAGCAGAGCCCTTTCATGAGCGGGGGAGGGCTAAGCACAGTTCTTTGAATCAAACGTTGAATGAAATAGATTCTTTTTTCGATATCAAAATAGAAATCGGATAGGATAGATGGATCTATCTTTCTCTTTATAGATATGACTATAAAAAAGGATTTTTCTAGTGAAGTAGCGTAGCAAAGAAGCCCCAAATCCTTTATTTGGCCAGGAAAGACTGCACTGCTTTGGGCCCAGGAAGTGAAGGGGATGAGCTCGGCTGCTTCTCCTCCAAACTTCCTTTTCTTCGTGCCCGTTCCGCATGCGCTTCGCGTGCCATTGGTGCTTTGCTCTCCTCTTATTCTTCATTGGACGGTTCGGATGGACTTCGCCGTTCTTTCCCAACTAAAATAGAAAGGGCTGTATCACATCGAGATGCCGATTCGTTTTCCGCCCCCAATGAGATGGGGAATTTATAACTCCCTATTTAGACTTTTGGGCCCTTCATCTTTCTGAATCGAGACCCGGCCCGGCTCGCGTCGTTCCAACAACTGGCGGGGAGCACCTCAGTATACGATCGCGTACAGTAACTGGGAGTCCTATTACACCTAAGGCCAACTTCAATTCACCAAACCAAGGTTCATCTCGTGTAGTGATTGTGGACCCGTACAAGGATATTGAGTAGACGGTTGATGTATCAGACTCGACCCTATATATCGTAGCATGCATTCCCATCCGTGTCGCAACTGATTCGGTAAGCTACGTGTCCGGTCCACAGAGAACTGCCTTCGGTCCCCCAAACTGACTTACTCGTGGCAACCTTCCGGCCGCCCAACGACCTATAACGCTAGTCACTACTCCCACTGGGGCTAGGAAGTAAGCCCCACAACCCAAAGCGGCGAAGAACAAATAGAATTTGCTACAAAAGCCGGCTAACAGGGGTATTCCTGCGTAGGAGAACATAGTAATGGAGAAGGTAATAGCCGAAATAGGATTCGTTTTGGCTAGAGCGCCCAAATCCACTATATATTTGACACGACTTTGCCGTAATGCTGAAACTATGGCGAATGCATCTATCGTCATTGATGCATAAATAAAGATACCAATTAGTAGTGATTGAATTCCTTCTATGGTTCCACACGAGAAACCAGTACGAATATAACCTACATGTCCAATTGAACTATGAGCTAGAAGTCTTTTGACTTTCGTTTGGGCCATGGCGGCCAGCGCTCCTAAGATCATAGAAGCAATGCTGCAGAAAAAGAAGATTTGTTGCAATGTAGCTCCATAAGAACCATAAATAGAAAGACGTGAAATATTAGCAAAAATAGAGATTTTAGGCGCAATAGAAAGGAATGTTGTAACCGGGGTGGGTGAACCCTCATAGATATCAGGTGCCCACATATATAGAGTCAAAAGAGATATGGAATCCGAAGGGGAGGGGGGTTTTCTTCGGGGCTCGAGAGATGGAATAGATAGGGCCCCACAAGTTTTAAATTCGCCGCTGGTCTATCGAGAGGTAACGAGGAATTCTCAACGAAAAAAGTGCTCTCCGAACCGAACGTGAAAGTCATTTTCCATCAGACGGCTGTTCCCGTAACTCTACTCTCGACTTGGATTATATATCCAATAAAGTCCGCTCTCGGCCATTCCACACTCTGCCTAGCAGAGGCGTGGTTATCTGAAGTGGATTATTTTTTTTGTAGTAGATGCCAAACCTGCTGCCCCATTGACTAAGAGGGGGGCGGGCGCAACAGCTACATGGACCCCTTCCTTTCTGTTGTTGCCAGCGCTTTCCCGAGCCGAGCCATAATTCTTGATTAGAAAGGACAGGCAAAGCCCGAAGGCTGCTATCCCAATAGGCCAGCGGGCGGAACGAGGAGAGGGCCCGACAATCATACCACCCCTCGGTCGAAAAAGCGTGTTCCCTTCAGATAAGACGCACCGTAGGCCATCCTCCGCCTTCTTCGTTTTCGATGAAAAATAAAGAAAATCTCGATCTCCGAAAGCCTTCTACTTCCCCTGCCGCATCTCCCTCCCTTCGTCGAGCCTTTCCTTTAATGGTTGGGGGAATCATTCCCTTATCTGAACTTGGCGGGCATTCTTTCCAGCCTGACTCAAATAGGAGGTGGGTTTGTTTGGTTTGAACATAGGCTCAAACATGATTTGAAGGGTCCTAGCTACGCCATGCGTTCAATAAAAAATCTGGAAAGGAAAGCTGCAGGGATGACAAAAAGAGAGCGCTTTCCTGCACTGAAAAAAAAAGGACCTAAGAGAAGAGCGTCTTCTCTTAGCTTTCTTCCTCCCACGCCCGCCGTCGCCCGGCCCCCCGCTTTAGAGGGGAAGAAAAATGGAGAGAGAAAGAGCAGATGGATTCTATCCCCTATATCGAACACTCATTCCTATCTATTGATAGAAAGATCTTCGTCAAATACCGGACTTTTCCTTTCTTTTTATTTTCTTTTTTCTAATTCCTCATATCCAAGGCAGCTTATCACAAGCACCCCGCCCCATACGACTTGTTGGGGGGCCGTTCGCCTTTTGAATCAAACAAAGTAAGTAGTAGGGGCTTCATAGCAACTTTCATTCTAAAGGAAAGCGAAGAACCCAGTTTTAGTCAATAAGAGCCCTACTTCCCTCGAAAAACTTCATCACTGAAATTCAAGCGCAAACCCATTTCTTAGTCACCGGGCTGAGCGCACCTTTGGTACTTCAGTAGGGCGAGCTCTTTGATAGTGACTTCTTTCGGGGCTACGAAAGGCTACTTCAATATAGAAAACAGCCGGAAACTCGAGAGGGTCGCCTTTGGGAGCGTTCGCTGGTAACCATCACGACAACATAAAAAGGAAGGAGTGAGGCTGACTGAATCCAATCCATAAACCCGGATACGAAACTAAGTTTGTTCCCTTTCGTCAAGTAGGTAAAGTAGGCATACGAACCACTTTAGCTTTGCCTTAGACTCTATTGGAACAAAGCAAAGAAGGAGGCGGAATGGATAAAGGAAAGGGACAAGGGCTGTCTTGCTTGGCGCGAAGGCTGCTAGTTCGGGGGTAGAGTATAGTACTAAAGGTCCTCGGACTTCCAGGCGGTTTTTCTTTTGGGCAGCTGTTCACCGTTGGATCTCGCCAATACAGCCCCCTATAGTTTTCGTTACCGAGATATCTTTTTTTCATTGTTCCCAGGTATTTTTTGGGTAATCTGCTCCCATGCTGCAAACAGTCAAATCTAAACTTAACCTTGTCGCTCTTCTTTCTTTCCTCGCGAGCAAGGAAGCACACCACAGCGTGCGTTGCATGATTCTACTGTGTTTTTTTTTACTTGACTGGGTGGACAGTTAACCAGAAGAGAACTTAGATTCGCTCGCCCGAGCGGCGTGCTTATCTTGTGTGACAACACTACAGAGCGAGTGGCTCTTCTAGGCGGGCAGATGTGTGACAATACTACAGAGAAAGCGGCGCTTTCGTGTAACATGCTATGGTCTCAACGCCCTTACGAGGTAGTGATGAGTTTCACGCGCTCTAAGCCCGGCCCGCGCGTGGTTAGGAAGATTGGCCGCAATCTGAGCGGTACCACCCACCCTACCCTACCACCTATAGGCGGCCGTCCGTCCTACAGCCGCCCAAAAAGGAACTGCAGTGATCTTGAATAGGGATCCTACAGCGATAGATAGAATCCCCATAAAAATACCACTAGATCGAGCACCAGTGATTTCGTATCTGGTCAAAATCTTGGCTAATTGATCAAAGTGGGTAGCTCCAGTAGACCCATAGATCATGGAACAAATAGGGTAGGTAGGCCCAACCACCACACTACACGTATAGACGCAAACCCCCCTCGTTACCGTACGTGTGACTCTCACCGCATACGGCTCGCACAAAGACTCCTAAATTCATCCCGAGCCTTTTCTTCCACTTCTCCTCTCCAATCCTCGAGCAAACTTGCGTTCCCCAGGCGCTATGAAATGGGGGTCTTTCCTTCGCCTATCGTATGTATCGGCTTGGCTTCATACCGAACCAAGGAGGCATTCTGGCGAGCGCGTGCGTGTAGGAAGGCCGATGACTATATAAGCTAAAAGACTACGACTACAAGCCAAGCCGGAAGCTACTCGCTTCTATTCTCGTTGGGATTGGATACGGATGGGGAATCTATAGATCGTAGTAGTTCGCCAACCTCTCTAACTAACATACGATATAATTGAACTTCACGGAACGGCCAAAGGAGCTTCGCTCGGTTGGCCTTTCTACGCTGACGAATGCTTCTTTTCTCTTCTCTGAAGTCTACAACAAGTGGGAGAGGCAGGATTCGAACCTATGTAGAAAAACTTCAACAGATTTACAGTCTGTCGCTTTTGACCACTCTCCCCTTCCCGGGCCGAGGCTCCCCTTCATAGCTTCTGGCGAAGCTGCGAGTTCATGAGCAAGTGAATGAACGAGCCATGTTTCTAAAAGGAGTGACCCTCTTTCTTTTCTTCCCTTTCCCTATCCCTTCAAAGCCCGGTTGGGCGCTAGCGCTTGACTAATTATAGAAAGTCAGGCTCTTCTGCTGAGCGAAGCTGCGAGCCTACCCTTCTCGAGCCTACAACAATAGCTTACGCTTACCAAGCCTAAAAATAGGGCTACAGCAAGCCAAGCAAGCTTTCCCCCTTCGTTTGTTGTGGGTCGCGCCTCACCGTAGGCACTGAATGAATGAAATGAGTAGAGATCTTCCTTCCCCCTTGCTAATTAACAAGAACTTCGTTGACACTAGTGGCGAAGAATCATTTTTAAAATAATAATAAATAAAGAACTCGGAGCCTAAAGATAAGTAAGTCTACAAGAAGCTGGCAGAGCTTTAGCCATTGGACCACATCGATCTATCCTACCTAAACTGTAAGCCTTTTCTTGTTCGTTCTTCGAATGAGGCTAGTGGAGACTAATTCCTTCCGGCTAATGAGGAGACTACTCCAGTCTTCCCATTCATTCCCATCCTTCTTCTCCCTAAGAATTGAACGAACCAAGTTCACCTATTCGAGATTGAGGAAGAAAAACCAACAAGAAACTTCCCACTTTTGATGTCCTGCGATTCTGCTAGTTTAGAAACTAAGGAGAAGGACAGGGGGCGCTAGGTCAGAAAAGCGAGAACTCTAATTCTCCCCAAGTAGGATTTGAACCTATGACCAGTCAGTTAACAGCCGACCGCTCTACCACTGAGGAACAACGGACTTAAGAAAGCCGACTCTCGTTCTTTGTACCAACCTATGACCGAACAAAAAGGAGTTCGTCACCCTCACATACACCGGGAAAAAGGTTACGATAACAAGCCCCTCCCCGGCCGGAGAGCCTCCAGGACAAGGAGGCGGCGATCAACCATCCACTCTCGAGATTCGTATTGATCAATTGATCTTCGCGTTCTGCCAGTTCACTAAGTAGACGGGCAACAAAGGCTGAAACTCTTCCTGCCAAAAACAAGAGACCCACTTCTCATCCTAGGAGTTAGCAGGTATGAAATAGTCCCATCTCCGTCTCTCCGAGTTTCTACTACTAAGTAGCACTTCTGCTATTCAATCAAAGAATCGATTCTTGAAAAAGCCCTATCTTATTACTAAAGCGCTATCTATAGGCATTCTTGCTCGTTAGCGCTTTAGTTTGATTGCAGCTAGCGCGCCCCTTTTCTTTCCACTTTCTCTTAGTCAAGCTTTGAAGCCCCTACTGGGATGAGATATTTGAAAAAGCGCAGGTTTGGAACCCTATATACAAGGGGCTGGTCTCGATCCCGCTTGGTGATGCCCCTCTGGATTATTGTTGACTCAACATTGATTTCGTGCTTGAGTTGGAGGGCTCTACCTCCATCCATTGAGTAAAGTAAAGGGAGGGTTTGCTACAGTGATTCGGGTGGTTGGTGGCCCCTTCGAGAGTTGCGGGTCCTTGCCGCTGCATGAGTGGTAGCTCACGCTCAAAAGTCCTCCGACACGAGTCCTAGTCGTTGCGCTGCGGTCCGTTTCCCGGCTTCGCTTGCGCGATTTGCACTTCTGATTGGTTCCATCCATCCCCAACCCTAATGAATCGAGTATGAAGGGGTCAAGCGGTTCGGGTTTTCGGTCGGTTCCCGTTTACCTTCCCCTCTCATAGTCCATTAGTGGGTAGGGTGGTAAACTTAGAGGCCGCCGGCCTCTCTTCAGACGTGTCTCGACAACCTGGCGGTTCTTCGGTCTCCGCTTTTGGGGGCGGGAGTGCTTGATCGCTGGGCTTTCCTTTTCCTCAACCAATTCGGTTGTGTTAGCCGGTCTAACCTTTTTTATGGGCTGTCTTGACTGGACAACGATGGATTGAAGGTAAGATAGATTTGAGTTCAAGTGGCACAGGACCTTCGATCTACCATAGGGTAGAATACTACCGAATTCATTCTATTGAAGCGTAACATTTCATTTCCTGTTGCATTTCTTTGGTTTGGAAGTTCCAGAATGTTGTCTGTGGATTTCCAGCCCCCTAAATTATATGCCAAAAGATTGATTCAAGTTCCGCGCTGCTCACCACTCCTCGAGGCCAAGGACGGGGTCGAACCGTCATTCCAGGATTTGCAGTCCGATACATTTCCATTATGTTACCTAGCCAAACCCGCCACCTCATGTGCCAAAGTAAAATGGTTGTTCTTCCTTCCCCACTCCCTCTTTTTCGACATATGCGGCGGCGGGTTACCAGAGAAGAGGGGACAACTTCTTTCTTCTTTGCATTGCTCAATCTTCCTTTTCTGATTGAAAATAGCAAGCCACTCCACTACTGGTACAGAGGCCAGATAGAAGGTTGCTTATATGTTCAGGCTCGAAAATCTATCTTTTACCTCTCCTCCCTGTCTCCATTCTGATTGATTCGCTTCTTCCTTCGCGCAAGCCTTTGGTTCGCCCCTTGTTGTGTTGCATTTTCTGCTCCTCCGCTTCAGTCTGCCTTCTTCGGATAGCCGGGGTCCGACGTTTATTTCTGATTTCATTGTCAGCTCCAGGTTTTGGGCGGCCCATCTGGTTAGTTCAGCTACACTGCTGGAAGCCCCTGCGGTTGTTCGGCTGCGTACTCCCCGTCCGCCTATCTCACACTCCCAAAGCATCTTTTTTTCATATTTCATTTTCCTTCGCCCGTCCATTCCTTTCAAGCGCCCTTAGACTCGTTACGTTGTTCGAATGAACTCGTTGGCTCCGTGCTCTATTCTGTCGGAACCCCGGTTCGTCGAGAACCTTCTCTCATAGATTCCCTTCACCAAGTCTCATCGCCAGCAATCCGCTCTTATCCCTTGGTGTCAAAGGGCGAGTTCTTTTCTTGTCTTGCCCAAAAACTTTCTTTATTCTCATTGGAGAAAGACTCTCCCTCTACTTTATTTGACAGGGGCGGAGAATAGCACTCTATCAATAACAAGAAAAAAGTAGCAATTCCGTTTCAAATGGTTTGAGCTTGGAAGCAACCTGCTATCTATCGATAGGCGAGAACAGACTGCTATTGGCTGCTTCGCCTATCGATTCGATTATGGCCGGCTTGGAGACATCAGAGGAAGACTATCATCTCTATCCGGGTACGATCATAGCATAGCTTCATGCAATTCGATCATGCTTCAGACGATTTGGCTAATTATAAAGACTTCTTTACTAATTCTATTAGACTTCTTCTATTATAAAAAGAAATGAGAAACTTTAGGCCTGTTTAGCGCCTTTCCAAAGTAAACCTAAAAAAACCTTTTCTTTGGGAAGTAAGGACCGAGTGAAAAATGTAAAACGTCCGCTAACGCCCACGGGAGAAGATCTTTTTTAGATCAGCAACGAATGTCTTGTATCTATGAAGAAAGATTTATCCCTGGGTTAAGACCCTGAATGCCATACCTTGCTGAAGGCGATTCACGAGAGAATCGCGCACAGTTCCCTTTGGCCGAGATGTGAATGCCCATGATTTGCTCGGTATAGTGATGGATTTCATGGCCGACGTCTAACTGGCACGAATACGCTATCCTAGATGGAAACGACTTCCCCGCGGAGCATTTTCTCTTTCGTCCTCAGACGTTCGGACCTTTTGTTTGATTCCGGCACTTGCGTTCTCATGCCCGGAACCCTCGCGACTGATTGGGAGAAAGAGCGAAAGCGAGAAAGATGGCTTGTTATCCATCGGAAATCAAAAGGAATTCCACGGGGATTGCCTTCTCTTCTAATATATATATATATATATATATATATGTATGTATATTTATTTCATTATTAACATCCAATCCCATGCTAATAAGAAAAACGAGCGATTGCTAGTCAGCTTTCATAAAAAAATGGTAGGGACTGAGGCTCTGAAGGCTTTACAACTTTCTTCAATTAGGGAATAGCGCAGATGGATCAATCACGCGGTTCTGCAGCGTCCTCCAACTCGCTGTCCGCTCCCTTTCACTTTCTTTGCTGGACGGGAAGATGCGAATCGGGGGAAGGCCTTCCCACCACGCGAAGTTGAAACCTGGCCGGAGAGGAATTAAAAACCGGTAAAAAAGCCCTTCGCAATCGAAGGTGAAAGCGGGAAAAAGACGACGAAAGCCTTTTTTTTCTTTGAATTTTCTTTTATTTTCATTCCGGATAAAACCTCCTTGAAGTATCAACTAATGGGGGAGGCGTGAGATTATACAACCCGCCCTTTCTTTTTTTTCACAAATAGTAAATTTAGGATCTAATTCGGATATCAGAAGGATTACCATATATAACAACAAAATTTATCCGCCGATTCCTTCGAATTTAGCCTCCCAGTCTGTCATTATACCTCGAGAAGTATAAATAATTACAATCCCCATCCCACCTAAAATTTAAAGAGTTCGTTGATAGTTAGAATAGATTCGTAGACCAGGTCGACTGATCCGTTTTCAATTTTGAAAAGTTCTGTTAGGTTCTTAGTAGCAATCGGCGACCTTTTTTTCTTTTACTTCACAGAGCTTTTCGTCTCCTTGATAGCTGGAAGTTCTCCAAAAGTATGAAAAGCTGTTGGACTTTGTACCATCCATTCCGGTGTGGTTGGATTCTGTTCAACAGCCCAAGGACTTGGAGCGCATCTTTTGTTGTTTCCACTGCTTGAAGTGATTGTTACGACCACGAAGAAACGGCAAATCCCAACTACAGATATATAAGAGCCAGAACTGCTAAGGGCATTCCATCCAGCGTAAGCATCTGGATAATCTGGAATGCGACGTGGCATACCCGAAAACCCTAAGAAATGCATGGGAAAGAAGGTCGGATTAACCCCGAAAAAAGTGATCTAAAAATGGATTTGACCTAAAGTTTCAGGATATGTTCGACCAAAGATTTTACCTACCCAATAGTGAAATCCTGCAAATAAAGCAAAAACGGCTCCCATAGAAAGTACATAATGGAAATGTGCAACCACATAATAAGTATCATGTAGAGCAATGTCTAGCCCAGAATTTGCCGGAACTATTCCAGTGAGCCCCCTATGGTGAACAAAAAGATGGACCCTACAGCAAATAACATGGGTGTTTTGTATTGTATCGAACCCCCCCACATGGTAGCGATCCAACTAAAGATTTTGATTCCAGTGGGGACAGCTATGATCATGGTAGCTGTGGTGAAGTAGGCACGGGTATCAACGTCTAAGCCCACAGTAAACATATGATGAGCCCAAACAAGAGATCCAGGAACACCTATACTGATTATGGCATAAACCATGCCTAGATACTCGAAGACCGGTTTTCCCGAAAAAGTAGAAACGATATGACTTATGATACCGGATCCAGGCAGAATGGGAATATACACCTCTAGATGACCGAAGAACCGAAAGAGATGCTGGTATAATATGGGGTCTCCCCCTCCAGCGGGATCAGAAAAGGTTGTATTAAAGTTTCGATCGGTTAATAACATGGTAATTGCCCCTTCCAGTACCGGAAGTGATAATAAAAGTGGTAATGCTGTCACTAGAACGGACCACACAAATAGGGGTGTCTATGCATAGTCATTCCAGGTCCACGCATGTTGGAGATAGTTGTTATAAAATTGATAGAACCAAAAATGGATGAAATACCAGATAGATGAGGACTAGAAATTGCTGAATCAACTGCTCCTCCAGAATGGCTGGTAATACCACTTAAGGGCGGATAGACCGTCCACCCAGTGCCACTACCCACTTCTACTAAGGCTGGGCTTAATTGGAGCAAGAGACTTGGTGGCAACAACCAGAATGAAATATTATTTAATCGTGGAAATGCCATGCGCACCTATCAGAATCGGAACAGACCAATTACCAGATCCACCTATCATCGCCGGCATAACCATAAAAAAGAACATTAAAAAAGCGTGAGCCGTTATTAAAACATTATAAAGTTGATGATTCCCACCAAGAATTTGATCACCGGGTCGTGCTAATTCCATACGAATCAGTACTGAGAAGCATGTGCCCATCACTCCAGCAATGGCACCAAAGATGAAATATAGAGTCCCTATATCCTTGTGGTTAGTGGAGAACATCCATCGGACCGGATTTGTCATAAAATTGAGATTCTTTCGTTTTCTTCCTTATCAGAGAGGGGCCCCTTGTTGAGCGGGGCTTCTTTTTGAAAAAGGGGGAGTGAGGGCTTTCCGGGCCTTCCCCAACCACTAACTTCCCAAGCCCCACCCACTATGTTCTAAAAGGCGGATGGTGCTAATGAAGAATTCACTAGTCACCCCATAAGTAGCAAGATCATTTACAGTATCCAGCAAGATCTTGAGGTTATTAACATTCTCCTCCTCAATAACTTGGACTGTTAATTCGTGGATGTTCCAATTAGGGCCTAGTGGGCAATTCTGCCGATTTAATAAAGCCAGTGTCAAAGTGTCGATAGCTTTTTTGGAATCAACAAGGGCCTGCTGCTGGGCAGGAGCGTCTAGTTGTCCAACAAGGTTTCCCAAGTTTCGGACAAGCTTACTTAGTGAGAGTATGGGTTCCATTGATAGTAAAAATCATTATTGTAGTTCTGCTTCTTGCTCTTCCAATTCAATAAGACTTCTTTCGCCGGTTGGTCCAACCAAGAAAGACATGGGAATTTTGGGCGTCAGATTCTTCTTCTTCTCTTACTTACGATATTTCGAGTTGGATGAACAGATCGCTCCTATTTAATAAGACATTAGATTCTCATTCATCAATAACTCGACTTCCAGCTTCTCGCATGGAAGGGTCCGGTCCGGAAGAAGAGGAAAAGGAGTACACCTCAAATCAAGGCAACGCGCGCTCAATCCATCTATCCTGTCTGATTGAGAAAGTCTTTAGGTTCCAGAGTTCCGACCTATAAAGGAGTGAAATCGCTTCCAAAGACTCAGCGATAGGGTAGGCCGTAGTGACTACTCAGATAGAAAGCTTCGGAGGAAGCTTTCTATCTTGTTTTCTCCTCCACTGTGAAGGCTTTTCTCTCCGAAGGCATACAAAAAGCTCTTCCACGCCTAGCATCGTACTTTCCTCTACTCGTGTAAGGTAAGTCCTCCTTCTCTTAGGAGAATCACTCGCTGCAAGAAAATCTTTGATATGACCTATGAATATTTCAGATCTCTTTCTTAAAAGAATGCCTCTTTTTGAACTTTCTGATAGTTAATAGTACGTAGCCAAACCAAAGGCTGGAAAGAGCGTTTAGACTACTTATACCCCTCACTGGGAATCAGAGAAAGGAGAGGATAGGACCGGTATTAGCAGAATAGATGGCTTGATGGTCTTTAGTAAAGACTTTCACAGAAGGAAACGAATGGTTTAGCAGGAGCTGCATAAGTCTCGGATAAAGGCTTCACCTGTCAGGTATTCACCAGCTTTTATTTCTTTAGTTGCAGTATCGTGAATATCCTCTTAATTCAACTGGAAAGGTTTTTCTCAGTAACAGAAAATAGTATCATAATCCACTCCTGATGAGTTATAAAAGACCCTCTCCTACCAGCTGGAATCATTAACTCCAGATTCTTCTACTGTTCCCGGATGCTTTAGCTGTTGAGGCTAAGAAGGCTACTAGCTGAGGACGAAGGGCTCACTGAACACGAACCGAATTATGATGCTGACTGAAAAACTGGTAGACACATCAAATAAACTAGGATGAAACATAGGATTCGGTGGATGATTCGGCATCCTTTCTTAATTGCGTATATAACGGTAGCCCTTCCAAAATAGTTTAGTAGGCTAGGAAAGAAAGAAGAAATGATAGAGCGAAATGGTTGGTTTCCCAAAGGGCTATCTGATCTGATCATGGGGGGGATAGCACAAGGGTTTAAGGCATTGGTTTGCTAAATCGACATACAAGAAGATTGCATCATGCATGGGTTCGAATCCCATTTCTTCCAGTCTTTTCCTACTGAACACTTTCCTGCTCAAGATAGGGTACTAGAAAGGGATCATACGAAGGCTATGTCTTTTTTTAGAGCTAGCCTGATTGACTTCTAAACTAAAGGGTTTCCTTATATCTAAAGTGTGCAGTGAGGGATCTTTATATTCTAGGTAGCCAGTCTTTATTTCACTCGAACCAAGCAATGCCCAAAGAGTCCCCTGTCTTTCTTGGTCGGACCAAGCCAACTATTTCCGACAAGTCTTTCCTAATTTTTAGAGCAAGAAGCGGAACTACAAGAAAGCTTTCTTTATCTTTATGGATAACCAATTCATTTTCAAATATAGTTGGGAGACTTTACCCCAGAAATGGGTAAAAAAATGGAAAGATCGGAACATGGGAATAGCTCTGATACCAATACGGACTGCCCATTTCAAATGTTGTGCTTTCTTCAATTGCATACCTATACAAGGGTTCAAGTTTCGATCGATATTTGCGGAGTTGATCATCCCTCTCGAAAACTAAGATTTGAAGTGGTCTATAATTTACTGAGTACTCGGTATAACTCACGCATTCGTGTACAAACCAGTGCAGACGAAGTAACACGAATAACCCCGGTAGTCAGTCCATTTCCATCAGCCGGCCGGTGGGAGCGAGAAGTTTGGGATATGTTTGGTGTTTCTTCCATCAATCATCCAGATCTACACCGTATATCAACAGATTATGGTTTCGAGGGTCATCCATTACGAAAAGACCTTCCTCTGAGTGGATATGTGGAAGTACGCTATGATGATCCAGAGAAACGTGTGGTTTCTGAACCCATTGAGATGACCCAAGAATTTCGCTATTTCGATTCTGCTAGTCCTTGGGAACAGCGTAGCGACGGATAATTCAGAATCAGAATAGGTCCAGGGGACAAATCAAAAGGAAATGTTATTTGCTTCGTAAGAATAAGAATTCACTTCTATGAAAGACTTTCACGGGAATTGTCTTGATCGTCGGATATCTTTGTTAAAATAAAAAAAAGGAAGAAGTGTTATCGTCTGCAATTCTTCCCAGTATGGAATGAGTAAAGAATCAAGCTACAAGTTTCGATCTATACGAAAAGCACGGGTTTTTTTTCTTTCTTTCGGTTTCATTGATAGCAGAATATCCTGACTCTATAGGGGCGCTAGCGCTTTACTAATAGAATAAAAAAGAAAGGGGGCCTTAAAAACGTAATAGGCTGCGCTGCTACTCTAGGCTTGCTTCTTCAAGCTCCGCCCCATTTTTTTGAAAACGAAACTAACAAGCAATCAAACAAACTAAAGCGCTAACGTTTATATTACTTAGTAAAACAACCTTTCGCGCTAGGCGCTCACTTTTTTTGTCTGGGTGGAAGCTGGCGGCGGGGCTTGCTTAACCGGATACACGGAATTGGGATCTCTGTCATAGGCAAATCTTTCTATCGGGAAAGCCTCGCTTATTCAAATCAAAGGGTTGATTATTTAGAACCTTGCTCCTAAGATAAGTAAGAAAGCGTTGGTGGGATCGGCGGGATGATGATGAGTATATAGATCAATAAAGAAGAAATGGCAAGATAATTAAATATCGACGAAGGTGCATTGCCGTTGTGGAAAACAGGGCAGGGATTCTCTACAATGACACTGTAGACCAAATGAAAGGGATGTAGCGCAGGTTGGTAGCGCCTTTGTTTTGGGTCAAATCACGGGTTCCAATCCTGTCATCCCTACCTATTCTTCTCCTCTGGGCAGTCACGAGGGATCCATTGAGATCGATTCGGACATACATCATTTTCATTTTCTGAGACTTTATGCATGTTTAGTTTTGGGGGTACAAAAAGAATCCTTTTCTTTTTAGTCGTATCTACTGTGATAAGAAAGCGTTCTTAGTTTAGTTCGGTAGAACGTGGGTCTCTAAAACCTGATGTCGTAGGTTCAAATCCTACAGAGCATGATTCTGTTCTTGTTAGGTCTAACTAGAATTCAATAACTTCACTCATTTGAACAGCAACCTGAAGTGAACCTCCTGCGGATAAAAAAAGGAGGAAGTGAAGAAGCCTATCTTTCTAGCCCTAAGTGAGCCATAGATTGTAAGTGAGCTTTCGGGGAGTAGAGAGCGAGCGTAGAATACCTGTGGAAAAATTCTTTCTTTTTTCAATTTTTTGAAAGGGAAGAGACGCTTCTCGCAAGCAGCAACCATCTATATAGCGAGAGAGATCCCTTGTCTTTGTCGCCTACCTATGTATAGAATAGCACGATAGAGGCCCTAATCTATAGCAAGAGTCTAACCGCCTGCATTGATGGACTGAAGCAGGAATGAGAATAACCTAGTCTCCTTATGATTATGAAGTAAAGCAATGGAAGAGAGGAAACAGGCATAACCGGGAACCATCTACGGCTTGAACACTCCTTATTGCCTTTCAATCTCGACCTACGCTTGGAGGGAATAGTGGCTTTCTTGTAGTAAATGAATCAGAACATATAGGTAGCAACTATCTCGAAATGGATAAGTAAGCTCCCCCATTTTTTCATGAGTATGGGTGAAAGGCCCGCTTTCACCTACGACTTTCTCATCAGAGAAAGAGGTAGTGATTCTAGGACTAGAGGGAAGTTCAAGTCGACCAATGTGATAGGCGAAGAACTAACTTCTCTGGTTTCCGTCAAAGGATTCGGAGGTAGGGGATGACCTGTAATGAATTTGGCTGTTCGGGTTAAAGGGAATGGCCTCGTCGAAATCATCGGCTTTCTGCCCAACGCCACGGCCGTGGCCCTATTATTTAAGAATATTTACGGATGTATAAGGCCAGCATAGGCTGAGTCTAATTCACCATCCCGGGATTGAGTTCTGACCATAAAATCTACTATCATGCTTGGATGGAAGGAGCATTCAAGATTCTCGAGGTTGGACGGAGGCGCCTCTTCTCAGTCGGGAGTGAGTTGTGAATTCTGGTGATAAGGCTTGTGATGTTTGATCTAAGATATTCGGAATCAAGATCCGGATAGAATTGTTGGCTTTCTCAAGAGCTTTCTCGGTCGCTCCTAATTCCTATCTCGGTAGCTTCATCTTCTTCGGGAGCTGAGAATGCTTCTGCTGCCGAACCGGGAGGGACAAAGAGGCTTACTTGCCTTATTTCAAAAATGGAAAACACGTCTTTCTGGTGGGGGTACAGCCAAATCAAGAACATTCTATAGTTGTGGACCGAGGAAGATTCGAGGGACTACGCGCTTTCATTCCCTTACAGCTGCCTTACAAGCCCTTCCACTGCCCTCACTCCCAATCGCCCCACTATCTGCTAGTCTGGTTCGACTCGAACTTCTGTCATGTTAAGCTTCCTGACCTGCTTTGTACCAGCCGGTATTTAGTGTACTTCGGGGTGAGCTCGCTCTAACGTCGTGCCGGGTCACAACGAATGGAACTTTTATAAGGCATGCACAATTGGACAAGCTGCTTACCGTGGCCACCTACCGCCTTCCCTTAAGGTCATCGTCATGATAGAACTCTCAAACGGTTGTCAAGGATGGCTGTAATTCAGGAAGCGCTTGTAACGTGAGTGAAGCGGATTGAATACACACTTGTCGGGGTGAACTATCGAAAAAGACCCCCCAAATCGGCCATGAAGAAAGGAACCTCACGTCAAAAGGGTTTGGCTGATGCACTACGTCCCAACGATCGTTGGCTAACACTAGATTCCAGAAATGGCTTTGTTTTGTCATTCTGGTGTTGTTGAGGCAGAAGGCACACTTGGATTGGAACTGATGCTGGAGGTGAATCCGCTAATGTGTCAGGTGAGGTCATACCACCAAAACGGCATACTTGAAACGACAACCCACTGAAACCGCACTAAAGCTTTGAAAGAGACGTTCCCCTCATCCTTAAAGTAAAGACGGTTACCACGTCTTTCATTAAGGGAAGGCGCTGACTAGCCCTACTCAATAAGGATGTAGGGTCTCTTGAGCGCTTCATTGAGCATTTATATTTCCTATCCCGTCCTTACGCTACGCTATCCATAACCATAAGGTTGACCTATAGCCCTCTCTTCTCTCTCTTTGTCCACGCGAAGATTCCCCTTGGTCATGTAATAGAAGAAAAATGGGAAGACCTCCCAGTTGGACCCAGACTGCGATGGTAGTGAATGTGGCCTCAGCTCCCACAAATGCAGGCTCCCAAAGCCTTAGACTGAGATAGTACCACAAAGCAGGGGTTAACGTAAATGACTCTATAGAAGTCCTCTCCCGCTTGAAAGCTAAATAAGGAGGTGCCCCAAATCCCTGCATTCCATTCTTGGCAGAGGTTCCTTCCATCTAATCCCTTGAAGTACTTCGCCCACCTTCGAAGAGTTAAATAAATGATCATTCAAAGCAGACTAAAGGCATAGGGCAAAGGAGCAAAAGCCATTGCGCTAACGAAGTTTTCTTGCTAGGGCTAGCGCCTTTAGTGTTCCCGACCGCCTGCCTTTCGGCCTTAGCATTCCAAACAACCAGTAGTGTGACCGATCTGTGTTCAAAACAACCGATGACGCTAGCGACGACTTGTGGGGCCCCCTAACGCCGAACAAAAAGGACTGGTGCTATAACGACGAGTGGTGTGGTCCTAACAACCTACTATGGTAACGACAACTCGTAGTGGTCCTAACTACTAGCAACAACCACTACGGCAAGCGCCACAACGACGATAACGCTAGACCTTAATATAGGCTTGCGAAGCAACCGCAACTACTTGTAGGTCCTCCCCTTACATTACAGTCGAGTAGCTTTCACTCCTTCGCTTGCAACGTGCGGTTGGTTTACCTAACGCATGGCTTCCCCAACGCCAATAGTCGCATGAGTTCTCCTAGACCATAACCCATGCCTTGAAACAAACCGCATGATGCGTTCCGGAGTTGCCGTAGTTCTGTTACCGCCTTGTCGTCTTGGATTGGGAAGGACACGACACGCTCATTTCAAGGACACTCAATTTCAGGCTTTCGAAGCTCTGACGCTTTCTGTCGCATTTGTTCTATCTTTTGTTTACCTATCATTTTCACTTTCTTTAACCGTACTTAGGCAGCTCTTCGTTCGTTCGGCAGAGGCGTAGAGCTATCTACTTTTGGTCGCGACTGGCTCTGCTACGCTAGGTTCTCCCTATGGCGCTATGCATCATTCCCTTCGGTCGAGCGAATCCCCTTGTTCTCCCTTTGTCAGAGGTCGAGCAGCTACGCTCTCGTTGGTCGAGGTTAGATCCTCGTATGTCGCCACTCTCGTCACTGGGTGTTCTCACTTTTGCCTTGTTATCTCAGGACACTCTGCCAGGTTGTTCCTTGTTGACCGGCCTTGTGATTCTCGTTATAGAATGTAGTGCCCAACAGTTTAAAGGAACGGGTGAAGTCTCGGGATCCGCTCTAGTCGAGTAAGAGGTTTCCCCTGTAGGGTAGTCTCCGTATCAGTCCATGGACTAAGGCGCAATTGCCTTCTTAGAGCCAGTAACTTCGTACTGAAAATTGGAGAAAAAAGAGTAACAGAGGCATCTTCCATTCATCTCGATTTTGGTCTTTCTGCACCATATTTTGATCTCCCTTTTCTTCTATCCGGAATTCCCAACAAATCCTTGACTCCTCGAATACAATGGGATTTCACACCTAGCGAATCTTTCACTCTACCTCCTCTTATTAAGACTATAGAATGTTCCTGCGAATTATGACCTTCGCCCGGAATGTGAGCAAATATATCATATCGATTGCTCAACCGTACTTTGGCTATCTTATGTGGAGCTGAATTAGGTTTTTTCGGTGTTCTCGTTGGTACACGCGGGCATACTCCTTGCTTCTGGGGACATTTATCCGAAGCTCGAGTACGGTCCGTGCGCCGTTTTTCTTCTCTACCATGACGAATCAATTGATTTAATGTAGGCCTCGCACTCTTGACTTTTGTCCTTCCCCCCGATTTTTGCCTTATCGCTAGTGGTGACTCCCGATCCGAAGCACCCCTTTTCTATTCATAGAGAGATCCAATCGTCAAAATCAATAAAAAGGCCATCATGGATCAAGATCCAAAGGGATCAATCTTGTTGGGAGGTACTGCCCAAGGAAAGGAAAAGGTGACTTCCGGATCAGGGATAATAAACAAAATAGAAACAAGATAAAATCGTATATCAAAACAACTTCTGGCATCACCGAAAGGATCGAAACCACATTCGTAGGCCGACAATTTTTCTGGATAGGTCGAACTATTGGAAGCAAATGAAAAAGGAACACTGAGTGGGATCAAAGAAACTAGCGGACTGATCACTAAATAGATACAAATAGGTGCAAATTCTGACATCACCACAGCCCACTTTGTTTTCTCGCTCCTTGCTCGCGGAGCGGCATACCGAAAAAAAGATAGGATTTGAATCGATGACTTAAGCCCTTGCGCTATTCCCCCCTGATCGCATCGTAGATAGCAGTTAGAGTCAGTACGCTTTCTATTATCTTTATATTATATATGAAAATAGATAAGAAAGGAGGGCTGCCGAGGCCCGGAACTTCTCCGAGAGGTTCCTTTCGATACTCTGCGCACAGAAGCGATATCGAACATCACTTATTGTCATTTCTCAATTGATGATACTTCATTTAGCTACTTAATAAGATAAGAAGATCCAAAAAAAGATCAAATAACGGAAGGTGGAAGGTCGATTAGGAAATGAGCTTTTCAAATCAAAGAATTCGTTGATTGCGAAGCCTTCTTTCAGATAAGTTGTTTATAAAAAAACTCCTTAACTCATTAACTCAGGATCGGTAAAGGCCTTACTCTATTCCTTGTCAGGAATAGCGGCCTTAAAGCTTCTACTACTATCGACTATCTAAGTCTCGGGAAATCGGGGGTTTTGTCGGGAAATCGGTGTCTTGGTGGTGCTACGAGATGGCGATTTATCGTATAGAAGAATGGATCCACGGACCTTTTGATTGACCATAGATGCGAACCGAATGACCGCTACCTAAGAGAAGATAAGTAGTTCTTCTATCGTTCAAGAGCAAGGGGAGAACAGGTAGCGGCTTGCCTAGATCTCGTATTTCCCACGTAGTCCGTCGAAAAAACCAACAATTCTCCTCTCAAAGTAATAGAGAGATCCTTTTATTTTTCCGGTATGTAGCTCCGTGAACAAGGAGCGCATCATCAGAGCAGGGCGAAAACGAACATAGGATCATGGCCCTTTTCTTCTTTCTTTTGCTGCTGATCTCACATCGAGAGCAGCCCCTTCGTGTTCAGGATGATCGGATGAGAGATCTTCCTCCGACTCCGATAAATCGGTCAAGCGGGAGGCTACCCTCGACTTACCTCTCTCTAGAAAAACCCCCTCCCCAGAGGAGAGCATAAGCTCCAGGATGAGTATGCCCTGGATTACCGGATTCATTCTCGTCCTGATCCACCATGAAATTTTTTTTGAAATAAAAATGATAGGAGAGGGCTCGTAATGATCTTTGAGAAGATCACAAGGTGCTGAACATGATAGGGGGGTCTGTAGGTTTTTGTGAAAGGGATGCTCTTCTCATGTTATTGTTGAAAAGAAAAAGCGATTTCCTCTATTTGATGTCGATTCACCCACACTTCCATTACTTGTAGAGGGGGGCTAACTGCTTGCTGGATGGGAGCTATATGAGCGGTAACGTCCACGTACGGCTCTGTGAGAAGGACGGTGGACATAAATGGCCTTGTTGTACCTCACTCTCGTCTTCAATGGGGTCTGCTCTTTCTTTTTTGGGAGAGTATGCCAATATGATCTTAATGAGGTGCGGGGCTTTGCATCTGACATTCGTTGGGCTTCCCTCTTCGGGAGCCTGCGTCCTGGCATTTTTGCGCAATAAACCCCTCCGGCCGAAGACTAGTGGTAGGTGGTCCCGCGGAGCTTTCGGAAAAGGGTAGCCTAGTGTGTAAACACAGCAATGAACCGCGGCGAACCCCCAGACGACCTATCTAAGATTAGGGGGGAGATCCTCAATAGTGATGACCCTTTCACTCTTCCACAGACTGATACATGTACCGAATGCTCATACGGGAAAGTTGACTCCTGGGTCTGGAACCTGGGGGTTGCTCCGATAAATCCTTTCTTTCTCGTCCACTCAGGTGGGTGCGGACACACCTGCGCGGATTACAGGTGACAGTTACAAGAATGGTGGGGAAGTTAACAGTACCCGATGACATTCAGGGATGGATGTAGACCCATCGGGCAGGGATAATCATTCCGGTCCTGGGAGAGGTGGCGACCATTCTCAAGAACCAAAAAGACTGAGCTGGGGGGAAGCCCTATGACTCACTGAAACGACGGCAGGAGGGCCCTTGATCTATCAATATAGGGAGAAAAAAAGGGCTTTGCTCCCCTTTACAATATAATATGAAGAAAGAAATAAGGGTCGAAGTTTAGACCGCTCACAGCAGTTCTACCTATAGAAAGGATCATGAAAGAGGCGATCAGAATAGTACTCGAATCCATTTACGATCCCGAGTTTCCAGACACATCGCACTTCCGCTCAAGTCGAGGCTGCCACTCGGCCCTAAGACGGATCAAAGAAGAGTGGGGAACCTCTCGCTGGTTTTTGGAATTCGACATCAGGAAGTGTTTTCACACCATCGACCGACATCGACTCATCCCCATCTTTAAGGAAGAGATCGGTGACCCCAAGTTCTTTTACTCCATTCAGAAAGTCTTTTCTGCCGGACGACTCGTAGGGGCGGATAAGGGCCCTTACTCCGTCCCACACAGTGTATTACTATCGGCTCTACCAGACAACATCTACCTACACAAGCTCGATCAGGAGATAGGGAGGATCCAACAGAAGTACGAAATTCCGATTGTTCAGAGAATAAGATCGGTTATATTAAGGACAGGTCGTATTGATGACCAAGAAGACTCTAGAGAAGAAGCAAGCTTCAACCCTCCCCAAGACAACAGAGCCATCATTGTGGGGAGGGTAAAGAGCATCCAACGAAAAGCGGCCTTTCATTCCCTTGTTTCGTCGTGGCACACCCCTCCCATAAGCACCCCCCGGCTCAGGGGGACCAGAAAAGGTCTTTCGTTTTACCCCTTCGTCGGCTCTTGCCGCCTTCCTTAACAAGCCCTCGAGCCTCCTTTGCGCCGCCTTCCACACGAAGTTTTAAGAAGTCTAATTTCAAGAATTTTAATCTTTATAAAAAATTTAATAGAGATTCGGGTTTTATAAGTTATTTGGAAGAACCAGATTTTCGTCGAGCCTTAATCAAAAGCTCTAGCCGTATTCAAAGGCGTAAAATG
>NW_027505377.1:115000-155000 GCF_021521415.1 Bidens hawaiensis
TTAATAAATTATCATATGTATTTCAGTGTATGAAGACTTTGTTTATATATTCGCCGTTATTTGTAAGAATGTCCCAAACGCTACAGCTCATTCTTCCCACATACATGCATAGTCAGCATGTCATATCGGTATATTTACCCAAACACATTTTTAATCAAACACTACTATACTCATCATTCTTGCATGCCAACTTTTTTTTATTTAATTATATATTTTGTCAAGACAAAAATAAAAGAGAAAAAATTAAATAATCTAAGAATGTCACACGTAGTCAAGAACATTGGCCTGAGTGTAGACATGCTTCAATGCCACATGCCCCACATGTGGGTGCCACATATGTGCTAAGTGCGGTGCGTTGTAGATGGTCTAAGTAAATGACTCTGTCTTTTGTTATTATTTTTCTCTCTCTCTCTTTTTTAATTCGAGTTTGAATCCAAACTTAACTCGTTAAAAGAGGTCAAGGATGCCTCAACGTCGTCATGTTACTTTTGTAGAAAAGCCCGATTCTCTCTACTTTTATAGACCATGCAATTTTTCTCTCTTTTCTCGCAATCATGGATTTTCTCTTCCACTGACTGTGGGTTTTTCTCTTCTTGCTCGTCTCTTCCACTCATGCAGTATACGCAGCTAAGTGAGCTCGGGCTCGAGGTCGAACTTAAACTAGCCGACTTGAGCTTGGCTCGATAACTTTATCGAGCTGAAAATCAATTTCAAGCTCATTAATCCTTTAAAAGAAGTTTATTTATTTGTTTATTTATTTTACAGACATTGGTATATAAACGACAAAAGTACAATTTTTAACAACAATTTATATAAAACTTATAACTACAGAATTTATAACATTATATGTTTTATTTTTGTACTTTTATTATATAATGTTTTAAAAACTCAATTGGCATAATATATGTATTATTTTTATATTTTTTTTCCCTTATTTTGGTAGGTTATTATTATCATTATTATATATTAAAATTTACGGTTTAATCTAAACGAGCCGAGCCACGATCCGAGACAACCCCGAACTCAAGCTCGACTCGTTCAAAAATCGAGCTGAGCCGGCATGCCATGTTTTGTCATCTATCTGCACATTAAGTTGCATGTGATGTACTGCAATTTCATCAGGCTCTGCATTTATGAAATTTGAGTCATTAATGAGTATGCAATGTAACTACATTGCTTCTAAATCATATGGTTTAATCTGCCCAAACCTTAACAGTGTATACTGAATAATGATAGTAATTATTGTTGCATAACACAAATGGTTCTATCATCTATGGTGTAGTTACCACTACTAGTATGACCAACTTTTTTTTTAATAAAACTCAGTTGTGGGACCTACCAGTCTCTGTAAACAGGGCCGTACAAACCGTTCATCCCTCGCTTGGAAATTGCTCGAAAAATGCTCGCTCGTATTATTGCTCGATTTAAAAACAAGTCGCTCTGCTCGGTTCGGTTTGTAAACGAGCCAAGCAACGAGCAAAGGTCTGCTCGGTTCGGTTCGGATCGAATATTTTTAATTTATTTTATATATAGTTATATATGAACAAATATATTAATATATAGACAAAACACATAAATATAAGCTTATAATTATTTTTACCCCTTATAATTTTTCATATTTCGTCAATTTTATAGTTTTATTTGTTCGCTTCAAATTTTAGAATACTAGAAGTTTGTTTACATTATCATTATATCTCACTTCAAACTTATTTTTAATAAAAAATTACAATCTATTACTACGAAACAAACCCCCCCCCCCACACACACACCCCCCACGTGGTCGGTATAGATCTCACCTTTAGTTTCTTCATGTTTTTTTTGTTTGGTTTTTTGTCTTTGTTTTATTCCTCTATATTTTTTTAATTTAGTTGTAATTTAATATTTCTTTTAATTTTAATCAATTTTGTTTGCTACAAGAGGAGCACAAATATCAAAATATTTCCAACAACAAAAATGTCAACAACCACAAACTACATACTACCACTATCATCACCACCACCACTGTCACCACATGTCGCTCTACTCCCGAGTGCGGGAATGGGCCACTTGACACCGATCCTCCTGCTAGCCGCCATGCTAGCGTCCCACAATTGCCACGTCACTCTTATCACCGCCCAACCACCACTATCCACCGCCAAGTCCACCCACATTTCCACATTCCTAATCTCACACCCCACTATCAACACCCTAAACTTCCACATCATCCCATACACCCCTCCGGACCCCACCACTACGGACCCTTTCTTCGTCCAATACGAAGCCATGAATCGATCTGTTCATCTTCTCTCTCCACTTTTATCTTCCACGTCACCCCCACTTTCCACCATCATCTCCGACATCGGGGCATGCGCAGGAGCATGCCACGTGGCGGATGATCTCGGCTTACCACACTATATCCTCTCCACCACCTCGGCTAGATTCACCTCTTTTGTATCACACCTCCCGTCTTTAATCCAACCACATACAACTTCCATAAACATAGCCGAAACCCGGGATCAGAACCAGATTCTGATCCCGGGTTTGGCTCCATTCGAAACCTCCACTATACCACCACCATTCTTGATACCAAACCACATATTCACCAACACTGTTGTATCAAGCTCTTTGGCTTTAAGAAAAGCCAAAGGCATTTTAATCAACACTTTCCATGCATTTGAGCATGAAACACTTGAAGCAGTTAATGGTGGCAAACTAAATCCAGATTTACCTCCTTTTCTCCCAATCGGGCCGCTAGAACCACACGGCTTAGAAGTAGCGGATTCCAGACCGCTTTTGTGGCTCGATCAACAGCCACCGAAATCGGTGGTGTTTGTGAGCTTTGGAAACAGAACGGCGTTGCTGAAAGAACAGATAACGGAGTTAGGAAAGGGTTTGGAGGGAAGTGGGTACAAATTCTTGTGGGTGTTGAAATCCAAGATTGTAGACAAAGAAGATATTGGAGAAGTTGAAGAATTAGTTGGAGATTCGTTTATTCAAAGGACCAAAGACAGAGGTGGTAGTTAACCGAGTTTATTATCTATTATTGTTATAGTTATTATTTGTTTTTAAGTTTGTTTGTTAGTTATTATTGGGTGGGGTCCGATGTGGTTTTGGTCCGTTTACGTCCATATAATACTATTTACATATGAAAAATGAAAAACGAGAGAGATGATGTGACGCTGATTTAGCAATTGGGTGATGATTGAAGTGCACAGTGACATAAACTTATTATAATATTATTGTTATAATTAGTTGGTTAGGTTTATCGTAATTACTTTTAATGTAAAAAAAATTATTAATATTGATTGTTTTAATTGTTTTAAAAAGGGGTGGTGGTGAAAGGATGGGTGGATCAAGAGAAGATCCTAACGCATCCTTCAATTGGGTGTTTCATAAGCCATTGTGGGTGGAACTCTGTGGTGGAGGCGGTGGCAAGAGGAGTACCGATGTTGGCATGGCCACAGATTGGTGATCAGAAGGTGAATGCTGGAGTTGTGGAGACGGTCGGAATAGGAGTGTGGGATAAAGGGTGGGGGTGGTTGGGGGAGAAGGTGGTGAAAGGTGAAGAGATTGCTGAGAAAGTGACAACGGTGATGACGGATTCAAAGTTAAGGGAAAACGCGAGAAAACTTAGGGAAGAAGCGAAGGGCGCCGTTAAAGTTGGAGGGAGTTGTGATAAGGTGTTGAGGGAGATCATTTCAAATCTTCAACACTAAAAACTTTTGTAATTTCATTCTAGTGGTTTCAATCGTTGCGGGTTATTATTACAATGGGAACTTCGAGTTTCTTATGTATTACATTCTTTTAATAAATTCTAAAGGTTATCATTTGTGTTTCTATGCATGAAGACTTCGTTTATAAATTCGCTACTCAAATTAATAACAACGATACTATGAGTTTCGTATTCATCGATCTGTTAACTGTTATACATCTAGAGTATGCAATGTAACTACATTGTTTCTAAATTTTATGGTTTAATATGCTCAAAGAAAACTGGTTTTTGAGACCCCAAAAAATACTAGTAACAGTGGGTAGTCTATAATAATATTAATTATTGTTCAACAAAACAAATGGTTCTATGGTGTAGTGGTTAGCACTCTGGACTTTGAATCCAGCGACCTGGGTTCGACTCCCGGTAGGACCTTTTTATTATTATTATTATTATTATTTTAGTCTGTTTTGGAAAAATAAATAAACTTTTAGCATTGTTGAATCTTCAAGAGTTTGATTCAAAGTTAAATGAACAAACACAGATGCATCCTTGTGTGTGTTCGTTTGTTTAACTTTAATCGAAAACATGAGTGACCATGAACACTTAAGCAAACAGATTAACATGCTAATGTCCGTTCTTTAAAAGTATTGTGCACGCTTGTGTTTGTCTATCTTCATTCAGTAATGTTCTAACTTCTGAATGGACGTAAATGAACTTAAATGATGAAATTGATTGTGTTTTTGTTTGCTTGTTAGTCAGTCGATTATCAAGGTGTGGTCCTAAAGTTTGATCGAGTTGATCTGGTGCATGATGGATCAGTTGGTACTACCAAATTGAGTTAGATTTATTATTAATCAAAATGAGTTTGGTTTTGGATGGTGTTCTTGTTATCACTTCTTTTTTAGTTCATAATAAAACCGAAAATCTGATATATACTATGCTCATAATACTATTTATTAAAAACAAAATGCTTCAATTGGTTAAATCAAACATAAAGCCAGTTGCTATCAAGGGATCCTCGAGCATCTGACAATCGGTAAAGGTGGAAAAGAACTTCTTGTTCTTTGATAACTTTCTATTTTATCTGCTTATTGTTTTCATGTATAAGTGAAATACTTTAATCTGAAAGTGATCTATCCAGGATAACCGAAAACACGAAAACTATAACAAGTCATCTTGACGCATGTCATTTAATTCATACTTACTAGCACAATATTTAAAGAGATATATGTTGTTTCAATCGAACAAACTTAAAAGTAAGTCGTCCAGTTAACAGTTTTAAGTTAGGCAAAATGGATCCCTAGACAGGCAATTGACGCATTTTGAGGTATATCACATCGGCAATATTCATTCCATGCCTTCAAGAAATCATGTTTATTATGTTACTAATGGGCTTTTGTAGGTGAACTGGTTAATCTTGATAACCAGAAGGTTGATCCTTGTTCAGTTATTAGTTTGATTAGTGATTTTTAAATATGATTCCATAGTCATTCTTGAATATTTGTTACTTAAAGGTCTGAATCTAACATGGTTCAAAAAATATGTCCTATTTCTTAAGTTTGTGATGAAGCGCAAATTTATGAATGCAAACAAGCCAAGTCAAGCACAAGCTCGGCTCATTTTTACTTATAAAAGCTTAAGCCCGGCTCGTTCGAGCATTTTTTTTAAGTGTGAGTTCATCTCGTTTATTGTGTATTAATTAACTTATACACATTTATAACCTTTTTTTAAAAAAAAAACCTTACAAACAAGGCTCATGTAGTACACCAATCAAAAAGGTAAAACTTAAAAACACACAATTTAGACGAAAAACATCATGGTGGGCGGTGGCCGGACCCAACACATATAAAAATTTTCATAAACCGTGGTGAACAAACTCAAAATTTAAAGACACGGGTACATGTGAAATACATATAAAAAACTATAAACAAAAAACATATATTTACACTGCTAAGCAACGGCCCCCGGTTAAGACTCAACGAGTCTAAACAAGCTTCTAACACAAAGCTAGAGCTTAGGCTCAAAACGTAAACAATTATTTTTTTCCAATCTTAATCTCACCTTGAAAATTCTCGGTACCACTACCGAAATGTTCATTTCAGTACCGGTAAGGTACTGATATTAAAGATAAAATACGGGAAATACCAATACCCGTACTGCCAAAAACTCAAAACTTGGTACCGATACCTATTTTGCTCGTAGACAAATAAAATCGGAATCAAAACTTAATAACACAAGAATTCCAGTCAAATAAATTCAAATCATAAAATAATAATAATAAAATGTAGGGAATCCATTCGCTTTGTTGCAAAACAAAAGCAACAAAGCGGCCGTGGATTCCCGAGCACGCACGAGCAAGCAGTAGTAGTATATTGCTCGTGCGTGCTTCGATTTGATTTGATATACGCCAATCACGATGTATACTTTCTCCGTGTTAATACCACGCCACCCCTTCGTTTACGGGATAAGCGCTCGGCCTATGGCGCAGCATATTTTTCATTTCATTCTCACTTTCTTTCATTTATATAAATATACTCAAACCCTAACTTATATTATTACTTGTATGTTATGGGCTCATTGCCAAGGCCCATGATCCACGTGAGGAACACACTCTTATTATTATGAATGATGTAAATGAGCTAAGCTGAGCTGAGCCCATGCTTGTTTTGTAAAGTTCGGGCTCGGTAGAGGTGTACAAAATACCCGGTTCTAAGATCGGTTACCATGTGGAAGCTGAACCGCAGGTATGACCTGCTATTGGGTTTCTTCATGGACACGTAGGAACCGGTTCCACTTTTACACGGTCAATTACACGACTATACCCAGAACTGGTTCATATCCGACCCTGTTTTGACTTTGTTGATCATAGCCAGAGCCGGTTCCTACAAATATTTGTTTTGTGTAACTTTAAGGCTCGGTTTGTTTATTATTTATTAATTAGCTTATATATTTTAAAAAAAAACATTATATCTGTTTTGAGAAAAACCTTAAACGAGCCTAAGCTCCGGCTCATTTCGAGCTCTTCTTCTAAAGCTAAAGGTCGGGTCATGAGTTGTTTTATCAAGCTCGGGTTCGGGTCGTTATGTATATAATTTTAATTCCTTTTATATATTTTGAGAAAGAAATTAAAACAGCCTAAGCTCAGCTCGAGTCTAGCTCGTGAACGAGCCTAGCTCGGTTGTGCGGTGTGAAATTAATACATAGAAATCCAAAAGAGGTAAAGTTTAAAAATACACAAGAAAATGAGCTTCCCATGCAAGGCTTGAGCTCAGGCTTGATAACTAAAAAAAACTTTATTTATGGCTCGAGCTCAAAAAAGATAGGATCTTTTCGAGCCTCTTATCGATCCAAGCTCAAGTAGCTCGCAAACAGTTCAACTCGTTTGCACCTCTAATTATTATACACAGAAAAAAAATGAGGGAAGGGAATGTTAGTTAAACTTTAGAAGCGCATATAGATCGGATCGGTTCGGTTTGATTATGGGCTAAACTTGTATCTATAAGACTATAACCACTGCTTTGGTTTATAGAATCCCATAACAGGTTGGTTTCGGTTAGAAATGATTTGGTTGATTTAGCTATTGGAAAAGATGTCCGGTTAACCGCCTAGCGTTAAACATAAGTGGATTTAAGCAATTTCCGGTTATATCTTTGATCAAATAAAATATAAGATCAAAGATAATATATGAGATTGGTTTTAATGTTGATTCGATTTCTTTAATTCGGTTATTTATGCGCATACGAGCATAATCGAAGAATAAAAACCGGCTATCTAAAAATTTAGTTAATAAAGTCTATTACTCATTTGAAAATGTCAAATACAAAGATATGTAGTGTAACAAAGTTACAAACAAATGACAAAAAAAAATGTCAACCATAGTCAGTTACCTAGTTTTATTGACATTTAGTCATTTATATAGCCAAAAAAAACATGATCTTTATCTCCTATGTACTTTTTCCACTTGGTTAACAATGCTGATGAAGAAACAACAAAAGTCAAAAAGTCAAAAAGTCAGAGGAAGTTAATCTCCATTCATGGTCATTAATGTAGGTATTTGACCATGGTTCACAAAGTCAATCTTGTTTAATCTCAAACAGCATAACACTTTCTCTGGTAAGTCTTCTGGCTTTTGAGCCTAATCATATTTCCAAAATAAACACATTTTTTAATCATATTATGTCATTTATTTTCACATAAAAAAAAAACTATTTTTTGTACCTGAATTGTGAGGCCCAAGTTCAATATTCCGTTTTTAAGGCGATCTAGAAACACTTCTAAACCTTTCCTTGCAATGTAACTAAACTGATGAATGTCAAGGTCAACTTCAAAGTAGTTTTGACCCTGCTGACAAATAAAAGTCAAAAAACTTTTATCATGCAAATAAATATACAAATTTGTAAAATGGGTACCTGACAAAATTTATGTTGAGGGCGTGAAAGAACGGGTTTTTCGTTATAAGCGTATAATAGTTTCTTTTCGGTATTATTCGAAGCAAGGTCAACAGGGTTGACCACACCAACCATGATCTTTAGCCTGTCTCTAAAAGGTACAACCGCGTCTTTCTTGAACCCGTTGACTTTTTCCATTTCGTTTCGAACTAAACTCTGGATATCCAACATTAAGAAACCTTAAAATATAAATATTAAATCTAAAAAATAATAAGAAATATATAATCTTTAGTACCTGCATCAACTCCTGAAATTGAGGAGATATGTCTTTGTCGTTTGTTTCGGAGAGTTTGAAATATAAAACAAGGCTTAAACCCTCACCGTCATTGTTATCATGAAACATAGGAGTTGGATATGTTGGCAACTGTAACAACCATATAAACATGTTATAAGTAGTCGTAAAAAAAAAAAAAAAAATGCCCGAAACCTGAATATTGACAATGAGGAGAGGAGGTAATATGCCATCTGCTTTTAAATTAGGAAGCTCAATGTGTTGACCAATGTGGTTGGCTTTTCTTGGGCACTTAAAGAGGTCAACACCAAATGGAGTATAAAGACTATAACTTGGGGCTGGGCTTTTTTTCTTGTCTCTGCGAATGCATAACGAACCGAAGTCAAAATATCATTTTGACCAACTTTCGAAAATCGTGAGTTAAGGTAATCTGGCCCGTTAAGTGGTTAAAATGATGACTTGACAGCGGATGTGTAGGTAACTTTGACCAAGTTTGACTTTTTACGTGACAGATTGACTTTGACCAGGTTTGACTTTAACCATACACAGTTTTCTGTTGAAACTAAATAGTTTTTATTAAAAATTTATTTTTACTTTCTTATCGAGTTCGCCATTGGGTTTATGTCGTATGTAACTAGTATTTAATAAATGGTAAGTTAGGTCAGTAACATACTTAAAAAACAGATAACGAACCGAAGTCAAATTTTCGTTTTGACCAACTTTTAAAAATCTTAACTGGTAATATTTCCCATTACGTGATTAAAATGATGTGTATCGGTAACTTTGACCAAGTTTGACTTTTTGTCGTAGCTGATTAAACTTGGAAAGTTTGACTTTTGTGTGGCAGTTTGACTTTGACCATCTATAGTTTTCGTTTGAAACTTGATAGTTTTTATTAAAAATTTATTTTTACTTTTTTATCGAGTTCGCCATTTGGCTTATGTCGTATGTAAATAGTGTTTAATAAAAATGGTAAGATAGGTTAGTAACATACTTAAAAAACGATTCACTACGAAGAGTGAAGCATGAAGGGTCGATTGCAGACCAGCTACCAGGAGTCGGTTTCTCATCTGTACAGCACGGGATCAAGAGTCCTGCTCGGGGCCGATAAAAGAAGTTTCTAGAAGATTCTGCATAATCCACCACCACCAGCAGCAGCAGCAACAACAACAACAACAACAATAATAAATTTGGATCTATCACTTGAAACAACCTACCTATGATGACAACATCATCTTTTATACCATTCAAGCTCCCATGATGACAGTCTAGAATCTTGCTCAAGTTGCAGTTATCTGTTTTCAAATAAGTTTCATGGTATGTATCATACTTAATAACTTGTCCATATCATGCATAATATTAAAACAAGTGGTGGGATCCAGTCCAGATAAAATTTACATACTAAACATACAAATAACTAGAGTAATTAATTTATAAAAAATAATATAGTTTAATAATAATACTCTAGTTATTTGTACACTTTTCATGATAAACGTCATTTGTATCTGATCCAAACGCATTAAAACAAAATAAATCTATAAATATTATTTAACCCGAAAAGTAAACATGTTTTACAAATTACCTCCATCCAAACTACTAAAATCATCATCATCATCTGAGTCTGATTCTTCAAGTTTGCTAACGGAATCAAACCAAGATTCATCTGACTCCGCGCTTCGTGTACAAGTGATTGTTTTGTTAACAATCTCACTAACACCAACACTTTTCTTCTTCTTTGAGTTTTCATGCCTACAAATTATCTTTCGACCACAAACATGTATCGGTTTCCTAGCATTTATCGTTTCAAACCGATACGCTGCGCAATTTCCCATTATTTACCTTCCCTAATCAACCAACAAAATGATCAAAAATTTATCCATAAAAATTATATAAAATTAATGACTAATGTAATAAAGTGGTTTGTTATGATCATAATTCATACACTAATAAGTGATAATAACAAGAAATTGCTGTCAACAGAATCAAACAAGAATGCATGTCAAATGATATTGACACCAATATTATTTAAAAAAAAATAAACACTTACAACTTAACAACTGTTAACTTACATAATAAAAGATATAAAGTTGAATTCACTACACTTATAACAAAGTAATATATATTATGCTTTAACTTAAATTTTCAACTTCCAGTCCTCCACTTATTCAAATGTGGTTAAATAAGACCCTCATTCAATGGAGTTGAATTCATAGTATGGGTGTGTATAACTTGAAAGAAAATATATTCAGGGTTAAATGTTATGAAAATATATGTTATTTTATTTATTTATTTTATTATTATTATTATTTTAGAATTATAATGTCTCGTTACTTTATTAATAAAAAGATGATTTAATTACAATAAAGAGACAGATAGGAAGACAAAAGGTTGTGCCGCTACCCCTTTTGAATGACAAAACCGACCCTGCTGAAAACAAAGTTACGGGTTCTTCATCGTCGGTGACTTACTGTGCACGACCCGCTGAACTCATTTCAGAATTACATCCGCTTCGGGATGAGAATGTGAATAAAAATTAGTTCATAACTCCTAAAAGAACCATAGATAAAGTTTTATTATTATTAGTTTTTCCTTGTTTTTATTCATTACGTATTTTAGTTATAAATAAAGGTTTATTTGTGATATTTTAGAAGAACTTTTATACTCGAGTCTCATTAACGTTTATCCAAATGTTTGTCTTGTCTGATTCATAACGGTTACAATCATGTTGTATAGCGTGTGTTCTCGTTCATGTGTGTATATGGAGAACACTAGGTCGCGTCTAGTCGTCTAGGATACATGCATTGATTAAAATTTGTTTGATAAGAAAAATGAATTTATGGTTTTATACAATAAACTATCATAGTTCTTTTTTTTTTCTTTTCAATAAACATTTATAAACTATCATATAATGAAATTAAATAGAAATAAATGTTGCTAACTTAGTTAACTTACAATAGTGATCATAATCTCTTCAAAAAAAACAAAAAAAAAACTCTATATGAAGTATCAACTCATCAAGTCAACCTCTTGGAAAATGTGTGGAACTATTATTTGACAATTAATTGAGCTCAAGACTCAATATAAGTTTTTAACGTGTTTACTATTCATTTGTTTGGAATTTAATCCAAGGTAGATAATGTATATGAGCGAACGCTATGTGTAGTAGAGGAGTTATAAATTGGAGCGTTTTGTGTTATAAACAGTGGGTTTTTATTTTAGAGGTGTAATGGTGTTGTAGCCATACACACACACACAATATATATATATCACACACACAATATAATAATAATAATAAAAACAAAACACAAATCGGCGACAAATAATAACCCCCCCCCCCTAATCGCCCCATTTATCGCCAGGGAGCATTGTTCCCTTCAAAAATCGCTCACTACAAATGGCCTAAGTGGGGTTGTTTTCATATCCAAAACATTCTAAAAGACTATTTTACTTTTGAGTTAATTACACGGATGCTCCCTGTGGGTTGCACGGATTTCACGTTTGGTCCTTAACTTTGAAGAACTACATGCATTTTCCCTGATACTTTGATGCAGGTAACATCGGTGCTCCCTAGTGTGGATGGTCGTTAGTTTTTCCGATTAAGTGTGTATGAAATTACTTTTATACACTCATTATGTTACACCCCGACCAAAGGCGGCGGAACATGCCGGGTGCAACCGATTGCCCAAATACACAAGACAAAATTTAAAGTGACAATATTTAACGAATGTCACACATTATTAAATAATAAACAAATATAACATTAAATAATAAAATAGACCTCAGGCCCGGCCACTCAACTGTTTACACTTTCATCTTTTTCAGTAACCAAAACCGTCGGCGACCATCTCTGTGATGTAAACTCTTTACAATTTAGAGTAATCAAGTTAGGAATTCACAATCATAGTCACAATTAACCCCCACAATACACTCACAAAGTTCTGTTACAACATATCTAGAAATGTAGGTGGCGTATTTAACTCGAAAAACGAGAACTTCGGCGAAAGCCTTACAAACACAAATTCAAAACACTGATGTACATCAAATTCAAGATCTTGATCTTTATAATATTTATATATTATGGGTATTGGTATTTTTGTCATTTCAGCATACGCTTAACTAAAAAACTTAATGTCATCCAGTTAAATGATCACGAGTGTTACCCGCTTCAAACTTAGAAGTTAGAACAGATGGTCATCAGTTATCACCATGTAATCATCAGAAGGGGCCGAAAACAAGCCCGGTTAGATAACGGGTCGTGTTACTTGGGTCCGAACAATTACATTGCAAAACTTTATCGGCATTGTCAGTTACTTATGCTAACGGCCCAAATAACATTTTAACTAATACAGTAATACCATTTGAAGAGTTCAAATGTTTTTCCAAAGCATTAAAACAATATTAAAAAACTCGAAATTTATTTAGTAAAATCGGCCCGCTGTTCAAATATCTAGCACGATGTGAAACTTGTACATAACTTGGAAACGTGACATATTACATGTATACGGTTAAACATTAAAAGACGGTATGACACTTACTAGCTAGGGATGGCTGCAAATCGGTACCCTTTTGCACCCCTCCATGAATAATATGCAATCCGCGTCTCGTAGAACCCTACACAAATCATCATTATCAGAAATGTTTCTATTTCCTTCATTTTATTTTTTATTTCAACTAACTAAAATATTTTAATATTTTATTAGTTATGTTTTTTGTTCTATTTAACGGTCCTGTCACGAAGCGCAGGGTCCTAAATCCTAGTATTATTAAAATACCTGGAAGGAAGGTGAGTGTACCGAGTCCAAACAGGCCGTATAGTTGTGATCTGTCACCGTCCATGTGACCCGTGAAGATGAATAATGAAAGGAGTAGAAGTACACATCCAAACACGAGAAGGAAAAGCGCAAGTGCAATGGATTTCCATGGGATTTTATCAAATGTTTCGGCTGACATTTCAAACCTCGGGTCAAATGTGCCTTCTGTACCAACGTCGTCTTCATCGACAGCAAGGCGAGTGTATTTAATGTTCCGTCTAGACGCCATATCACCTGTTTTCAACAAACAACAATATAGCATATAAACCATAGTTATCAAATGCGCTAGGCGCACTCAAGGTGCATAGGACTTGCCTAGGGCCTAGGCGCAAAAAAAGCGAGGGCCCGAGAAAAAAACAACGCACTTTGAAAATTCCAAAACTTGAATAGCATAGTTCCAACACCAAAAAATATTCAATACCAAAAGCAAATTAAAGTTTAAAAGCATCATAGCATACATAAATTACGCAGTCACCGACTAAGTGATGTCCACCTTTAAAATTTAGTTTTTAAAGCTTCAATCATATAACAGTAAACATAAATCAAAAAATGGGAATTCAGCAAAGCAAATTAAAAAACTAATTATTAAGCAATAACAAAATTCAATAAGCAATTATCATCTAGAATAGTCAATGATTATATAAATAGATAGAATTAAATTAAGTAAATTCCCCTTTGTTAGGTAATTATTATGAATCAGATAGTGAATAATCATAGAAATTTAAAAAAAAACAGAAATTACCCCTAGAATTGCGCCTTTCCTATTTAGAGTCGCTAAATGATTGCCTTGCCTAAAAATAGCGCCTAGCACTCAACCATCGGGACACCGCCAATTGGTGCATGTACCCTTGTCTATCGGCTATCAACGCCACCACATGATGGCTGATTAACCTTCCGACATTTTTAACGTTATCTTCACGAGATTAATAAAATAATGTCAAAATTAGTGCAATTTCACTTTAACCCACCGAGGGCCCACACATATATACATTATATGCGCGCACCACAACCAGGGCGTGATGTCTAAAATACAAAACAAACACAGACAAGCACGCAGGCAGGCAAACATGCACACACATATATACATGAAAACAACACAAGCAATGGTTTTAGATCGCATAGGTCGTACCAACTGGTTGATCGGATCAATATGCCTTTTGCATGTGTCAGTTGCTTTTTTTCCTAAATAACATATTTCATCGATGACAAGTGACATCAAAATTCATTATTCGACACCTATCACCGATCAAATTCTTACATTTTCGTATTACCATGGATATATTTACCCAATGTCATATATTCATGATAAAGCATACACAACTAAACCATTAGGATTTAGACTAATACATTAAAGTTTTACCTATTCAAAAAGTAAGCTCGGATTCAAACGAGCCGAGCCAGTGTTCTGCAATAAACACCCCCCATCAAAGTAACAATTTTCACTTGCAGTTAACCTGATGTCTCTTAGTAACACCATCTCCTAAAGTTTACATAACTACTTTTTGCTAGTCGGCCTGTGACCATTGACGAAGCTTACATAGGGCCGATAATGGGCCCGGCCCCTCTGTTTTGTTGCGCAGTAGTGTAAATTTACCCGTTTTCGTCCGAAATTTTTTATACGTAGTGTAAATTTAGCCGTTTTCGGTCAAAAATTTGAGCCCCGCCCCCCTTGTTTGTGAAACCTTGCATACATTTTGAGGGTGGGGGGGGTGCAGGTATCTTAGTCCAAGCTCCGCCACTGCCTGTGACTAACTAATTTTTGGGTAATCGACAAGAAAATTGGTAGTCGGTCCTTAATTCAGACAGTTTCCAACCAACTTTCTGGCGATTCTCCGTATATATACATAAAAAAAGTGTGTATATATAAAAATTACATATAAAAATGTATACGTGTATTATTGTGTATATAATAAAATTATATATAAATATTTCCAGTCTACCTTACCGCCCAACTAGCTACTAGCGAGTTCTGCAACACATAAGATATACTAAGGTAGGGGTGCAAACGCTCGAGATCGGCTCGTGAAAAAGCTCGATCGAGCCTGAGCTCAAGCCTAAAAGAAAACTCGTTTAATAAATGAGCCCGGGCCCGAGCTTCACTTATCGAGCTCGAGCCGGCTTGCGAGCCTAAACAAGCTTGTAAATTATATATATATTTTTATAAATGAATATACTAATATATACATGTATATTTAATAATTATTAATTAATATATATAAGTTTATAAAAACACATAACTAAATAACATATTGTATTATATATATAAAGTTATAATGAAAATAAATCCACAAATATAATTATAAACATATTAAAAGTTAATTAATAAATATTAAACTAACTGAGCTCGAGCTTGAAAAACTACGAAACAAGCGGAGCTCAAGCTCTGTATAAATTAAACGAGCTGGTCGAGCTCGGGCTCGGTTCAGCTCGTTTGCACCCCTGTACTAAGGAAGTTAAATAATCTACACCACTATCACGCAAATTTAGGATAGACAACAGTAAATTGTTAAATCAAATTAATATAAAACTTACCAAACGATGATTCAGTAATCGAGGAGTGATTTGAGAGAGATGAGTCTGCAATTGTTACGTAGATAAATCGTGTTACATTATAATATTATATTCCCACAAGGGGTGCCACGTTTGTTTTTATATTTTTACTGTATGTTTTTGGTTCAATAGGAGTGTGCGTGGTATAGTTCGTTGTGGTTTTTGGTTAAAACCGAATCGATAATCAAAACTTCGGTTTTTGTAGTATTTGAAATCGTTCGGTTTTAGTTTTTTTGCTTTCGTTTAGATTTCGGTTTTTATCGTTTGATCTTGAAAAATTTAGTTCGAAAATAAAGTTTATTGAAAAATAATAGACTATTATACAATGCATCGAAAGTATTTGAGTTACGTATTTGTTAAATTCTTATAAATTATTTAATATAAAATATAAAAAAACAAAAATTTAGGAATTCGGTTCGGTTTGGTTTTTTCGGTTTTTATTACATGCAAAACCAAAACCAAATCGTTAGTTTGGTTTTTACTAAAACATTCGGATTGGTTTTTCGGTATCTTGCAAACCCCTAATTCTCAACCCAACCCAACCCAATTTTTTATTAGAAATATAATTTCTCTCTTAGAGCAACAAATTTCTTGTATATAGAGTACCGTACTCTCTAAAATTTGAGAGTTCAGATGTCTCACTCTGGCCAGACTATGTTGTCATACAAAATGAGCACCTAAGAAAAAAAGCCACATGCGGATAATGAAAACCAAAAGACTGAATTATCTGGGATGTCTGTGCCCATAAAAAATCACAAAGCCACCCATTAATAGTAGTAAAACTTTACGCAAAGTTTCATTCCGTGATATGAGTTATTACTCCTTATCACTTATACTACTGCCCCAAACATAAAACTGCATTTTCCAACTGTGATGAAATATGACCACTGAAATTGAATTGTACATCCAAAATAGTCTTAATAAGACGTGGTCAACCCAACTAAAATTTCCATTCTCATTGACAACTATACCAGACTAATTTTTTATTGCATAAAATATACATTATGATTAGTTTTTATTGTATTAAAATAACTTTTAATTTTTAAAATACAACTTTTAAATATAACATAAGTAAATTCGGGTTCCGTCTTGATGTTGTGGGCTTTGTGACTTGGGAATTGAGTCGGTTGATCATGTGTTTTTGGGTGCTCGGTGGCTTCAATCGTGTGGAATTTTGTGAGCTCGTGGTGTTAAGTCCCTATCATGTATGCCTTCTTGTTGAAAGATTTGTTCGAGATCTATAACCGTTCGGGCTTTGGAGAACGGGAGAAGATTTCTTTTTCAAGGGATTGTGATTATTACGTGTTGGAGGATTCGGAAAGCTAGGAATGAAAGAATAGTTCAAGGAAAAGAGGTCAAGATCAAAGACATTATAGGTGATATTAAATCTTTTTGGGTTTTTTGTGGTTTAAATATAGATCCAAATTTAAGTGGTGCAATTTCAACTTTTTGTAAGCTTGCGTGATGAGTCTCCTCCTCGGCTTGTGGGGAGGGGTGTTGTGTTTTTGGCTTTTTGCCGGTTTGGTTTTCCGGCTCGTTTATAGAAAGTTAATATATAAAAAAACATAAGTAAAGTAACTAAAAAAAGTGTTTCATATCATCATATTTAATAACTTACATAATTAAAATCATTGAACAAAATAAAAATAGTATGGTTCTAGCTAGAAGAGTAAATTGGCTATTCATCATCTTCAGGAGGGTTTCTTTGTGGCCGGTTCACAAGAAAGTCAACATTATACTGATATGCTCTATAGAGGAGTAAAACACTTATTCACCAAACTTCTAATTATTTTTATTTTTAAATTAGTTTAAAGTTTAAATAAATGGTTTTACACCCTGTCACAATACAAAGTGTTTATATTAGTTGTTTATCAAATAAGACCGGTGGGTATACACCACTTTGGACCAGTGAGGAGTCATACGTGGCATCCTCGTCACTTGCGTGAGACCCCGGAAAACATCACCCCCACCCCCTCACGCGTGACCTAAGCTGGCTGAGGAGGGTCACACAGCTCGTTCTCCTCTCTCCATCTCTTTTTGACTGTTGTCAACGGTTAGATTTTTTTAAATAAAAATTATTTTATTTATATTATAAATGCATACATATATACTAAACCAATCTCAAAACATTTTAACAAACTCATTTCAACATGATTTTTTTCTTTTTCATCCGACGACATGAGAAATTGTGCCAAAATAAAATAGACGGATGATGTATGCAATATGTATTTTGTATAACATGATTATTGAAGATGAGGTAAGAGTGATTTGCGAGTACAACGAGGATGAAGACAACACCCAATATCAACGGTTGACGAAACACAAAGAGAGTATAACCGATTGGCTTTGAAAAATGAAGATACACATGATGCGCTACGTTCAGACTTGGTTGAATATATATGGTCGTTATCACCTCTTTCCAACAATGAAAAATAGTTATTATTTTTTTTTATATATATAATTTTTAGTTTGTTTCATAATATTTTTTTAATGTACTAGTTTGAGTTTAGTTGTTAATGATTAAATAATATATATAAAAATTGTATTAAATAAAAAAAAAATAGAAATAGAGAATAATGGAGAATGAGGATAATGATCTATACTCCTGGATGAAGGATGATGTTGAATGATGGAGGAAAAACTGACGTGACACATACGTGACAAATGAGAAAGAATGACTCAAATGAACCTTGGTCTTTCTTGATTAAATAAATATGCATTATTGAAAGTTGGGCCAATTTTAAATGTTAATCTCTGATAATATGAATGACTACTAGTTTAAAAGAAATAGTTTAGATTCAATAAATAGTTTACTTTGTTAAATACTCGGTAATGTTCTTCGAGCTTAGAAATATTAGTGTAGAAAATAACTTTTTATTGCTAACTTTATATGTTTGTAGACACATGATTTCCATAATTATATCAAACCATGCCAATTAAGAAACAAGACTCGTATTTTACCACTGTCATTAAATTTTTTTTCTCAATTAATCAATGAGTTATTACATATGTGTTAGAACACTTGCATTGATATGACACCTGTTGAATAATCGTTAACATGTGATTCGCACACGTCATTCTTCACTCGGTGGTCAAACTTTACATACAAAAAGAGAATTACGGTTAAAGTAGTCGCTTAAATAAGTAATACGCCAGCAAATACGTATATCATGCCACGTGGGTCGTCAAATGTAATATGTAATTATGTATGGAAACTTGTTTCATTTGAGAACATGCATTTGAATAAATAACAATGGCACCCATTAAATATCACTTATATATTAAACTGTCACATTTACTCGTTCAATAAAAAAACCTATATATTAAACGGGATAATCGTATCTACACAACAATTTATTCCACTTTATGAATGCTATTACTAATTGTACTATCTCTTTCAAATAATCAAACACATAATTTTTTATTTATTTATTTTTTTTGCAACTTTATTCTTCATATATTAAATAAAAATGACAATGAGTTCTTTTATAGAATTCAAAACAAGTTCTTTTATAGTAACACGATTTTAGTATTTATATATTTATAACATTACCTAAAAATGACACCAAAAGATCAAACATTCCTTTTTCTCCCCCAAATTCCTAAAATAAGTAACTTTTTTGAAAATACACCACTCATTTGGCATACATGTAAACTAATTTACGACACACTGTACCTTTATCACATTAGCCAATCTTATAAAAGTTGTATACATTAAAAAACTCTTTTAAGAATATCTTAAATAATGATTCGTATATTAATAGCTGTGTGAAATCTTAATTTATTTTTACACAAATTAGTATAAACCTTGGTTATATAACTTCTAACACACTACATCAATGTCACAACAGCCAATTTTGGTTAAATTAGACGATCTATATAACGACATACCATCTTAAACAATCAGTATAAAATCTTATTTTAGGAGCGTCTCTAATATTTCAAATGCCGAAGACAAGTTATTAAAAATGGGTCTGATTTAACCTTTTTTTTCCTTTAATGTTTCTGGCTTAGTTAAACATAAACAAAGTAATTCCATAAACAGACAATGTTTTCATATTTCTAGCTCAATTAAATGTAAAATAAACTAATTGCTAAATTACTAAACATTTTCTTTTGTAGATTTCTTGGCCTGATTAAACATAAACAAACTAATTCTAAATAAATTAATTCCTGAGAAACGCCCAAACCAAACTCTAATGCCAGCGTGAACATGGTTAAAATTTAAGACAATATGATCTGACAAGAGGGAAACAACATGACTCTCCAAATTGAAGAATGCGATTATCTAAACACACAACAAAAAAGACGTCGTTTTTAAAAAGTTAAAATATAAGCTGCTAACGTCATAAACTATTTCAAGCAAATATAATAATAATAATAATAATAATAATAATAATAATAATAATTGCTTATTATTATTATTATTAGTAATGAGTGATGTTACTTTACAATAATTGCTTAACGTATGATAGATACACGAGACGCTTAGCGACAAAAACAAAAACGCTCTAAGACAAAACATTCTAAAACGCTCAGCGAAAACTAACACGCTTAGCGAAAAAACTAAAATGCTCCAAAAACCTGAAACGCTCAAAAACGGTTTTCGTGAAAAAAATAAAAAATTGATCGATTAGCGATCTAAAACTATTTTTTCATTGAATCAATGATTAATTGGATATGTATTAACGATTTCGAGATCTCGGAATGTGATTTCATATACCGATTTCATGAATATAGGGTATTCAGGTAACTATTAAACCTTAAGTTTTTATTATATTCCATCTTTTCTATAATAATAATAATAATAATAATAGGAAAAGGAAGATCCATTACCATTAGGAGTGTAAACGATTACTGAATCTTCTTCTTCTTCTCTTATTCAATCAATTATTCTCTCAATTCTCAAACAAACCCTTGTTTCTTACACACACACACAATAAGGTATGTATATATATATATATATATCTCACTTTTATTTAACCCACTTTACACATGTCCTTATTTGTATATTATTAATCGAATATAACTTTTGCATTTGCAATTGATTGATTTCACACATTCCAATTCATCCACGGAATTTGCAGGTACAACAACTGATGTAATTCTTGTTTTTATTATTATTATTATTATTATTATTATTATTATTATTCGGATCTTCAAAATTAGGGCTTTTTTTGCTACCGCAAAATTAATCTTTTTTTATTTTTTTTGTTTACCCATTTTGAAATTGATTAGGTTTTTAATCTGGGTTTGTTGCTAGATGCGTGTTAATTGAGTTTATTATTATTATTATTATTATTATTATTATTATTTTATATATAGTGTTAAGTGTTAATTTTACCTAAACAAGCTGAACTAGATTCGCGAAGGAACCGTAACACCTACGCTGACATCGCCGGAGACGCGAAAGGATCCGAGATGTGGTGCTAACTCGGTTGATATCGGGTCGGTTTGTTACGGTACCGTGAAAAAAAGTTTTGTAGCCGAAGTTGAAATGCTGAAAGTTTTGTGTCCAAAGTGTAAACGCGTGAAACTTTGGTGGATAAAGTTTAAAGTTTAAAACTTTTTAAATTTTCGTTACAATAGATATATAATCTTATTATTTATTAGGGGTGTGCGTGCTATGGTTCAGTGCGGTGTTGGGCTAAAACCAAACTGAAAACTAAAACTTTGGTTTTGGGATTTTTTGAAACCGTTCGGTTTCGGTTTTTCGGTTTTTGCCATTTGAGCTTGAAAAGTTTAGTCCAAGAAAAAAATTGGCAAACAATAATGAATTTAGGTATAAATAGTTTTGTTAAGTGTTAACTAATAGACTATTATACATTTGACCAAAAATATTTGAGTTACATGGTTATTAAATTTTTATAAATTACTTAAAATAAAATATAAAAAAATAAAAATTTAGGAATTCGGTCCGGTTCAGTTCGGTTTTTTCGGTTTTTAATACATGCAAAACCAAAACCGAGCCGTTAGTTTTCGTTCAGTTTTTACGGTTTGGTTTTTTCGTTTTTTCTCGGTTTCGGATCGGTTTTTTCGGTTTCTTGCACACTGTATTATTTATTGAGCCTTACATGACATTTATTATTCAAGCTTTGATTATGTTTCTATTGTTTGATGTTAATGGTTTGTTAAGTGTCAATTGGTGAGATGTGATTTGGTGTTAGATTGACCTAATTGTAATTATTGTTTTTTATGATTAAAGCACTGATTTTTAATTAATTATTTCACTTGACATACATTGCATCTGTACTATAAAAATCATGTTGATCAGCTTTTTAGATGTTGATAGCCTTTCTTGATGTCACACGATTAGAAATCGTATAATATTATATCACTATGGTTCATGTATTAGTTTTTAAGCTTTGATTATGTTGCTCATTGAGCAAAGTTGTTTGATGCTAATTGTTTGTTAAACGTCAATCGGCGAGATGTGATTTGGTGCTAAATTCACTTAATTTATATAGAAAAATTGGAAGTAAATGTCAATAAATTAATTATCATTAATTTTTAATTAATTGCTTTACGAGTCACAACTTGCATCCGTGCCATTAACATCATGTTGATTAGCCTTTTAGATGCTGATAGCCTTTCTTGATATCACATGATTCGAAATCGTATCATATCATATCACGGTGGCTCATATAGTGTGATAACACGCATATAGGCCATGTCATCTCTTATATAATCTCGTCGATGGATTGCGTAAACATGTTTTCTTCACCTGATAGCCTTTTACAACGCGTGTTTTAATTATCTTTGCTATCTTATGTAACATATTAATATATTATTTTCTTAATTATTCATACTGCATAAATCTTACTCACATCAACAGTATCTTTTCCTGTACTGTCCATATTAATTGCAAATTATTTTGTACCTTTTTAATAAATTCAGCTTGAGTTATCTAGGCCAGGGTCCCCATTTTTCACTACTTAATTGTGTTATATTTGTTCGACTATAGTCAAACACTTATGGAAGCTTGATGTGTTTTTTAGCATTTAATATTCTAACCACCTATTTGCAGGATAAGATATGGAGGGATCAAGACACCATAATTTGGACATGGTTTTAAGAAACTACAAGCTCGGGAAAACACTCGGTATCGGTTCGTTTGGAAAAGTGAAAGTTGCAGAGCACGGTCTAACCGGTCACAAAGTTGCTATAAAGATTCTTAATCGTCGCAAGATTAAAAACATGGACATGGAAGAAAAAGGTAGCAACATATCGATAACAATAATTTTATTTTTCCATTCATTGACTTTATAGAAATGAAATCTTTAACGCTCTTTTGCAGTTAGAAGAGAGATCAAGATATTAAGATTGTTTATGCATCCACATATTATTCTGCTTTATGAGGTTATAGAGACAGCATCAGATATTTATCTCGTGATGGAATACGTGAAATCTGGTGAGTTGTTTGATTACATTGTTGAGAGGGGCCGGTTGCAAGAAGACGAAGGTCGTAAGTTCTTTCAGCAGGTGATTTATTGGATTTTTAATGTGTTTATCATATGTTATTTTTGTTATTTTTTTAATAAATATTAAAGTGGGCCCTACAGATGATATCTGGTGTGGAGTATTGCCATAGGAACATGGTGGCTCATAGAGATTTAAAACCCGAGAATCTGCTGCTGGACGCCAAGTGCAATGTCAAACTTGCTGACTTTGGTCTAAGCAATATTATGCGTGATGGTCATTTTCTCAAAACAAGCTGCGGAAGTCCAAATTATGCCGCCCCCGAGGTATGGGTTTATGATCTTTAAGGGTGTAAACGAGCTGAGCCAAGCTGAACCTGAGCTCGACTAGGCTAGAGCTCGGCTTGTTTAACTTACGAGAGATCGAGCTCAAGTTTGGCTCGTTTAGAACTCTATTTCTGTAGCTCAAGCTTGACTCGTTTATTATCGACTAATTATTTTATTGACATTTATTTCCATTTTTAATATGAATTTTAATTATAATTTTCATATGTGCATAATATGTATTATTTATTTATTTTTATCATAATTTTATATACAATAATAGTTATTATACAATATGTTTAATATATTGAATACATATTATATAAATAATAGGCTTATCTACTCACAAGCGAACTCGAGCTCAATAAGTGAGGCTTAGGGCTCGGGCTCGGGCTCATTTATTGAACAAGCTAATTTTTAGGCTCGAGCTCATTTAAAATAGGGACGTGTAAAAAAACCGAAAATTGAGGAAACCCAACAACCGAACCGTATCCGCAACCGAAAAGACCGAACCAATCTGTGAATTTGGTTTTTGGTGCGGTTACTGGTTTCACAAATCTTGCTTTTAGCGAGTCGATTACGAGTTTGAAAATCATTAATGGTTTTATAATGTAAATTTTGTTTTGTCTTAGGTTATATCTGGGAAGCTGTATGCTGGACCTGAGGTTGACGTGTGGAGCTGTGGTGTTATCTTGTATGCTCTTTTATGTGGGACCCTTCCTTTTGATGATGAAAATATCCCTAACCTCTTCAAGAAGATTAAGGTAAATATTCATCCAAACTGTGAAAATCGTAATGGTTATATTAACTTATTATTAATTAATTATTTAACTATATCGAAATATGGTGGTTTGTTTGTTGTTCAGGGTGGAATATATACACTTCCTAGCCATTTATCACCCGGTGCAAGAGATCTAATCCCGAGGATGCTCGTGGTGGACCCCATGAAAAGAATAACTATTCCCGACATCCGTTTGCACCCATGGTTCCAGGCTCATCTTCCTCGCTACTTAGCCGTGCCTCCACCAGATTCCATGCAGCAAGCAAAAAAGGTTTGACTTTTTTGTTGACTATTATATGAAGTGGTCTTTGGGCGATTAAAAGTGGTTTTATGCGTACAGATTGATGAAGATATTCTTTTAGAGGTGGGTAAAATGGGATTTGACAGAGACGCCCTTTTGGAGTCGCTTCGCAGCCGTGCGCAAAATGATGTAGCCTTTTTTATAATTTAAATTTATGTTAATAGATTTTAATAGTTTATATTACATTATTGCTAATTCTTGCATATTATTTAGGGTACCGTGGCGTATTATTTGTTATTGGATAACCGATATCGTCACAAAAGTAGCTATCTTGGAGCTGAATTCCAGAAACCTATGGTTAGATTGTTTTTCTGTCTCCTAAATAGTCTTGTAAAGGAACCGAACAAACACGAACAGAGCATGTTTGTGTTTGTTTGTTTAACTTTAACCACGCAAACGATCAAATACGAACAATTAAGCGAACGGGGTCTTCTTGTTCATGTTCGTTCTATAAGAAAATGAACATGTTTGTGTTCATTTATGTTTGTTCGTTAAAAGTTTAAACGAACAAACATAACTGAGCTAAAGCCAATTGTAATGGGAAAAATATATAAATGAGTATATTAACGAACATGGACGAACGGGCTTCAAAAAAGGTAAACCGACGAACATAAATGAACGTAAACGTTAAAACATAGACAAATTTAAATCAACGAGCGAGACACGTGTTCATGTTTTTTCGTTTATTAAATAAACAAATATAAACGAAATTCCTACCAAACGGTTCACGAACTGTTCATTGAGCGTTTGGTTCGTTCACAGGCGTGTGTTTATCACTTTATCCATCCAAAATTTGTGTTTATGTTTTCTACTGGTTTGTGACTGCAGGATGGATTGAACCGAAACGAGGCTGCTACTTCAATAATGTCACCACGGTCAAACACATATTTTGACTATCAAGGGATAAATTTTCGGAACCAAGTAGAGAGAAAATGGGCTCTTGGGCTTCAGGTGAAGTTTTCTCTAAAATAAGCAAAACTTATCGAGAAATTAAAATTAAATTTGTTTTGTTACTATTTTCATGGTTTTTTTATCAGTCGAGAGCGCATCCTCGTGAGATAATGACAGAAGTTCTCAAAGCCTTGCAAGAACTGAACGTGTTTTGGAAAAAGATCGGCCACTACAACATGAAATGCAGGTGGGCCCCTGGCAACAACAACAACTCTATGAAAAGTAATAATTACTTTGGAGATGAGTTGACTATTGTGGAGACCAACGCTGCTTTGACTTCCCCAAACATGGTCAAATTTGAAGTCCAGGTAACTTATGTTTGCACACGATGGCTGTCTCATTATGTGAATACAGTTTGACTAATTTTTCGACTGAAACATTTGGTTGCAGCTTTACAAAACCCGTGAGGACAAGTACCTGTTGGATTTGCAGAGGATTCAAGGACCGCAGTTTCTGTTCTTGGATCTCTGCGCTGCGTTTCTTGCACAGCTTCGTGTTCTCTAGAGCGAGTGAGCGGTTAATATAGCGTTATCATTGTCATGATTTTTATTATTATTATTATTATTATTATTATTATTATTATTATTATATTATGATGAACAGCTTACACCCTGAATTTGTTGTGGTGATGAAAAGCTAGGTTAATGTAAATACCAAGTTTTATTTTTTTTAGTTATTAGGGTACTGTACTATTTTCTCCAGCCTCACATGTTTATTAATAGCTACTTGGCTTTGCGGTTTTTTTCTTTAATTTTTTTAATGCATGATGATTATTATTACTGTGCGAAGTTGCATAATCGATTGATGTTAGGGTTGAATTATGCATCGACTGTTCAAAGCTTGATTCAAAATCCAAATGCAAGGACTGTAACTGTGTAACATATCGTCGAATGTCCAACGTTGACAAACGGTTGTGCCATGAATCGATATAATGCATTTTTTTAAATGATGCTAACGAGCAAACCCCAATCGAGGGTGCAAACCAGTCATGCGTTAATCGTTGACTATTAGACATGAAAACCAAGTCAAAGCCCAAGATTTCAACCCAACAACACAATGAACAATGATGTATGAGATATCAATCACTCTTGAATTAATATGTAAGAACTCACTTTATGGTGCGGCTGCGGAAGAGCCACAGTGGGAATTCGGTTGGGATTAGTTCAATTCGTTATGGTAATTCTTGTTGAAATTTATTAAATTATTTAACCAAACTGTTAAACCTAAAGGACTGAAATTGTCAAATGGACAAAGTTGTCGGGATGAATTTGATTCGGGTCTTGAACCTTTAATAAATATACAACTTAGGTCCCGAAACCTTTTTTTTAACAACGTTTAGAACACCCCCACCCCAATACTCGGGTGAGTTTTTCAGACACCGGATCGTACATACTGAATTTGACGTTTCGGGTTTGACTCATCTAACAACACCATCAAGGAGGAAAACCACCATTGTCGGGAACTTCCTTGAGTCAGTCAAGTTTCAAACTTAAGATGTGAGTTTTCTGGAAAAAAAATGCGAGTTTTCCGGAAAGAAATGAGACGAAATGTTGAGTTTTCCGGGAAAAAAATGTGAGTTCTGGCAAAAAAACATGGCAGCCTGCAACTAATGGCGTTAGGATTCTGTTAGTCGCGGACCGTTGGGAACAACGTTTTTGGCTGGAAAAGTCACATTTTTTCCCAACTTTTAACGTAATTGTTCCTAACGGTCCGCGACTAACAGAATCCTAACGTCGTTAGTTGCAGATTGCCGGAAACATGTCTTGGCTGAAAAAATCACTTTTTTTTGCAAAACACTATCTGAACACCGTCACCACCACCAATTGTCTCACCACCAACCAACCACAACCACAACCACAACCACTTGAGCACCACCAACCGATTCCAACGACGGCTCTAGGAGATGTTTGGGACGAAAATGTTGAGTTTTCCGAAAAAAAATGTGAGTTTTTTGGGAAAAAAACGTTTTTCCCGACCTTCAACTAACGGCGTTAGATTATGTTACTTGTGGATTGTTGGGAATAATTACGTTAAATGTTAGGACCGTTATTAGCCAATTTGTTAGTTCCGGCAACGACCAATATAACCAAAATAGAATAAAAATAAACCCACCCGAAACCCGTACGGCAATATGCCTCTGAATCCCGGAAGGCATTTTCCCCCTTTGTTTGTGATCTCCAATTCCCCAAAATAATAATAATAATATTAATATTATTATTATTATTATTATTATTATTATTCACAAACAAACTCAAACTGAAGAAGAAAATAAAGCTTCATTTCATTACATCACTCTCAATTCCAACCGTAATTAGGTATACTTCGATCTATATAATCTACTCTATTCAATTCAATTCAATTATGCATTTCATCTACTGCATCTCGTATATATAACTTCGTTCGTTCATTACGTCTCATGTTTCTCTGTAATCCGTATCGATTGAATATTGAAGTTGATTTAAGCTCAATTGATGTAGATTTGAGTTGTTTTTAGGTTTTGTGAGCTTATTGTGAATTGGATCTGAGGATTTAGTGTGATCTGATTCATGTAAGGTTTAGCTTGTTTAGCCTAGCTTAGTGAATTGTGCAGTTAGGTTATTATTTATATAGTAGGTTTATTGAATATCTTGTGGTTTTAAGAAGATGATATAAATATATTAGGTATTTAGGTATGGATTTGCAGTGCATTGTGATGAATTGGTTAACTGAGTAGGAAGAAAATGTGTATGCATTTCATCAACTGCATCGCGTATTTTTTACCTTGGTTCGTTAATTACGTCTCGTGTTTATGCAATCCATATCGATTGATTGATGTGAATTGAAGTTGATGAAAGCTGAATTGGTGTAGATTTGAGTTGTTTTTAGGTTTTGTGAACTTACGGTGAATTGGATCTGAGGATTTAGTGTGATCTGGTTCGTGTAGGTTTTAGGTTTGTAAACTTGGCTTAGTGAATTGTGCAACAACATGTTAGGTTATTAGTTATATAGCAGATTTATCTGAATATGTTGTGGCTTTAAGAGGAGGTTATAAATTAGGTATTGAGTACCCATGCATTGTGCTAAATAAGTAATAACTACTTGTATGTGAGAAGGAAGATAATGAGAATGCATATAATCTACTGTATTCAATTATGCATTTCGTCGACTGCATCGCGTTTTTCGAAGTTTTGTTAATTGCGTCTCGTTTTTGTATGGAATCTGTAGTGATTGTTTGTTGATGTGAATTGAAGTTGATATAAGCTGAATTGGTATAGACTTGAGTTATTTTGTTAGGTTTTGTGAGCTTATTGTGAATTGAATCTGAGGTTTTAGTGTGATCTGATTCATGTAGGTTTAGCTTGTTTAGCCTAGCTTAGTGAATTGTACATCAGGCTATTAGTTATATAGTAGGTTTATTTGAATATGTTGTGCTTTTAAGAAGAGGCTATGAATTAGGTATTGACTATTGAATACCTGTGCATTGTGCTGAATAATCACTTGTATGTGAGTAGGAAAAACATGAGTATGAATTTCGTCAACTGCCTCGTGTTTTTTAAGTTGATTTGTTAATTGTGTCTCGTGTTTGTATGGAATATGTATCGGTTGATTGTTGATGTGAATTGAAGTTGATTTAAGTGGAATTTGTGTTGATTTGAGTTGTTTTTAGGTTTTGTGAAGTTACGTTGATATGGATCTGAGGTTTTAGTGTGATCTGATTCATGTAAGGTTCAGGTTAATTGTGCAATAACACATTAGGTTATTAGTTATATAGTAGGTTTATTTGAATATGTTGTGGTTTTAAGAAGAGGTTATGAATTAGGTATTGATTAGCAGTGCATTGTGCTGTATAATCATTTGTATGTGAGTAGGAAGAAAATGAGTATGCGTTTCGTCAACTGCATTGCGTTTTTTTAAGTTGATTTGTTAATCACGTCTTGTGTTTGTATGGAATATGTGTCGGTTGATTTTTGATGTGAATTGAAGTTGATTTAATCTGAATTGGTGTTGATTTGAGTTGTTTTTAGGTTTTGTGAAGTTGCATTGAATTGGATCTGAGGTTTTAGTGTGATCTGATTCATGTATGTTTTAGGTTAATTGTGCAACAACACATTAGGTTATTTAATGGATTAGTTATAGTAGGTTTATTTAAATATGTTGTGGTTTTAAGAAGAGATTGTAAATTAGGTATTGATTAGCAGTGCATTGTGCTAAATAAACACTTGTATGTGGCAAGGAAGAAAATGAGAAATCATCTATGCAATTGTATTATGTACTATATAGTTAATAGTAATTAGGAACAACATAATAATGGGAGTGGACACTAGGGAAATAAGCCAGATCAAGTGCATCTAGGATCAGAGCATAGATTTGGTCAAATATAACAAGGTTATAGATTGATGTGTATAATTGATAATTGGTCACACTTTCATGCTGCTACCAGTATGTTTAACTTTTTATGTTTATCATTAGTATAAAGGAGAGTGCATTCTTAGTGGTGGATGCATTGCCACTTAACTATGAAAAGAAATGAAATGTCATAAATTGTACAAATTATTGATATCTTGAGGCTAGAATTTTAATTTGGCTTCATGCCATTAATATCAAGTTATCAATTATCAAGAATAGACTATTATCTTGATCAGATGATTCATAGGTTGTAGATAAGTTATCACTTATATGTGTTGGTTATTGTGGTCTTTAATTTAGATTACTCACTTTTAACATCTCTTATGGTCTCAATGTCTCATTTTTTAGGTGTTCATGATCAGCTAAAATCGTATATTTCTGTAGCTGGATATTAAACTTTAATAAAGTTATAAAAAGCTCGAAAAAATGAGGTGCCCAAATAAACAGTCTGAAGTAGTTGCAGTTCCGCGAGACACTAAAGATTGTTCCTGCACACCTCCCAGATCTTCTTCAGCATTTATGGTTAATTCAGAAATCGGTGCAGTTTTAGCTGTTATGAGAAGAAACGTACGGTGGGGAGTTCACTATGCAACAGATGAAGATCAACTAGACCACCCTCTTATTAAATCTTTTAAAGAAATAAGGAAACAAGTCTTCTCATGGCAGCATAAGTGGCACACCATCGATCCAGTTGCGTATCTGCAGCCCTTTTTAGATGTCATTCAATCAGATGAAACCAGTGCACCAATAACTGGTGTTGCGTTGTCATCAATTTACAAATTTTTAACTCTTGAAGTTCTTGACCTGGACACCATTAATGTAACAGATGCATTGCATTTGATAGTTGATGCTGTGACTAGTTGTCGGTTTGAGGTAACAGATCCTGCATCCGAGGAAGTGGTGTTAATGAAAATTCTTCAAGTTTTACTGGCTTGTATGAAGAGTAAGGCATCGGTTAGTTTGAGTAACCAACATGTATGCAACGTAGTGAACACTTGTTTCCAGATAGTTCATCAAGCAATCTCAAAGGGTGAATTGTTGCAGAGAACAGCTCGACACACGATGCATGAATTGATTAGATGTATTTTTATGCATTTGCCTGATGTTTGTGAGAATAATCAAGATTTTAGTCAGGGTGACGAGGTAAATCAACGTTTCCTGTTTAATGATTGTTGTTTGACTTGGAAGTTTATAATTTATATGATGCCATGTAGAGGTGACAAAATGGGCAGATCTGGTGGGTTGGGCAACGGGTCAAAATTCAAAACTAAGTCTGGGTAAGAACAGTTGACATTTGTGCTGGCAGAAACATGTAGGGTTGTCCCAAAACACCTTGTGCGTAAATAATTTAAACATTTTTCTATAAACAATCTGTGCATCAAATACAGTTAAAAAAGTTATATAATTTCAATATTATTAAGTTCTATAGTAAAATTTATTTAGAGGTTTTATGCATTTAGAATATGTACCATGAGCAACTTACCAAGCGTTAAAACTCATTTCTTTTATAGCTAAACTTTTTTATTTAATCTGTTCGACCCATTGACTCATTCGACCTATTGACCAGTTCCCCTTTTAGCTACATTTTACCTGTTTGATAAACTCATCTATAACCGAATGTAAATTTGCTGCATCTAGCCATAATGGATTTTATGATGTTCTGAGCTGGCATTAAATTATCACATACTTCTGTTTGTACAGATCAGCACTCCTGATAATGATCACTCATCATCAAGTAAACCACCGGATAACGGTTACACCGGTTCAAAAATTGAGTCAGTTGGCAGTCCATTAAACCTTGCCTCCGACGTGCCTGAAGTTACAATGGATCATGAAACTACCGGGGAAGTCAGTCTGAGTAAAAACCATTTGGCGGAACCTTATGGTGTCCCATGCATGGTGGAAATATTCAACTTCCTATGTTCCTTGTTGAATGCTGTAGAACATGTTGGAGTGGGCCCCAGATCCAATTCGCTAGCATACGATGAAGATGTCCCCTTATTTGCCTTCGGGTTGATCAACTCAGCTATTGAATTAAGTGGACCCTCTTTGGGCCACCATCCTGAAATGTTGGCATTGGTCCAGAATGACTTGTTCCATAGCTTAATGCAGTTTGGGCTTTCTCCAAGCTCGTTAATTCTTTCTACAGTTTGTAGCATTGTTCTGAATCTTTACAATCTTATGCGAGCCGAACTTAAACTCCAAATGGAAGCGTTTTTCTCTTCGGTTCTTATGAAGATTGCGGTTAATAAGCACGGTGCTTCATATCAACAACAGGAAGTTGCAATGGAAACACTTGTGGATCTTTGCAGGCAACCGGGTTTTATTCATGAAGTGTATGCTAATTACGATTGCGACATTTCGTGTAGCAATCTGTTTGAAGATCTTGCAAATTTGTTATCGAAAAGCGCGTTTCCGGTTAATAGCCCTCTTTCTGCTATACACGTGCTTGCTTTAGAAGGATTAATCGCCATGGTTAGTGGTATGGCTGAAACCATGGGTGAGGGTGATCAAGTCACGGGTCTTGAACCGGATGCATCAAATGCTAATTATTATGAGTCGTTTTGGAATGTGAAATGTGAAAGTTATGAAAATCCTGACTGTTGGGTACCGTATATTCATAAGACGAAGCATATTAAGCAGAAGTTGATGATCGGGGTTGATCATTTTAACCGGGATCCTAAAAAGGCTTTTCAGATTCTTCAAGGATTGTCTTTATTGCCTGAAACACTTGACCCGTTAAGTGTGGCGTGTTTTTTAAGGTACACGAGTGGGTTAGATAAGAATCTTGTTGGAGAGTATCTCGGGAATCATGATCAGTTTTGTGTTGATGTGCTTCAAGAATATGCAAAAACGTTCGATTTTCAAGAAATGAATCTCGACATTGCGTTGCGGGTTTTTTTGGAAACGTTTAGATTACCAGGAGAATCTCAGAAAATACAGCGGGTTGTTGAAGCGTTTGCTGAAAGATATTATGAACAGTCACCCAATATTTTTGCAAATAAAGATGCCGCTTTATTGTTATCGTATTCATTAATAATGCTTAACACAGATCAACACAATTCACAGGTGAAGAAAAAGATGACAGAAGACGATTTTATTCGTAATAATCGGCGAATAAATGGTGGAGAGGATCTCCCCCGGGAATACTTATCCGAGCTTTTCCACTCAATTTGTGAAAACGAGATTCGAATGACACCTGAACAAGGTGTCGGGATTCCAGCTATCACTCATGATAACTGGGTCGGTTTAATTCATAAATCGAGGCAAACCGCTCCATTTATTATATGCGGGTCGGGTGTGCAAATCAACAACAAAATGTTTGCTATTTTGTCAGGCCCCACTGTTGCTGCTCTCTCTGTGGTTCTGGATCTTGTAGATCAAGAAAATGTGTTGCAAACGTGTATTGACGGGTTCTTAAATGTTGCTAAGATTGCGGGTTGTTATCATCTTGATGAAGTTCTAGACGGGCTTTTAGTTTCTCTCTCTAAGTTCACAACACTTTTACTCCCGATGTCTATTGAAGAATCCGTTCTTGCTTTTGGTCAAGATTCTAAAGCCCAAAAGTCAACCTTAGCAGTTTTCACAATAGCAAATAAGTATGGTGATTATATACGTTCGGGCTGGCGAAACATTCTTGATTGCATTTTAAGCTTACACAAACTTGGTCTTCTTCCTGCTCGTTTAGCCCGTGATGCAGCTGATGATTTGGAGTCAAATTCTGAGTCAGACTCGGTAAGATCTTCATTGGTTTCCCCGGCCAAACCCGCGTTACCTCCAGCCCGTAAGTCATTTGGGCTCATGGGCCGGTTTAGTGAGTTTTTATACTATGACACAGAAAAACCCGCTCCACAACCTTCTGAAGAACAGGTTGAAGCTCAGAAACGGGCCACGGAAACCGTTAAAGATTGTCATATTGACAGTGTGTTTACCGAGAGTAAATTTCTTCAATCCGAGTCTCTTTTGAATCTTTCCCGGGCCTTGATTTTAGCTTCCCATGAAGATGAAAATGGTGCTGTTTTTTGCCTTGAATTGCTGATTACCATCACCTTAAACAACCGGGACCGAATTATGCTTTTATGGCAAAGTGTTTATGAGTACATAGCCAACATTGTCCAGTCAGCAGTGATGCCGAGTACCTTAGTTGAAAAGGCGGTTTTCGGTCTCATCAGGATTTGTAGACGCTTACTTCCGTATAAAGAAGACTTGACCGATGACCTCCTTAAATCACTTCAGCTCATTCTAAAACTCGATGCACGCGTGGCGGATGCATACTGTGAACACATCACTCGCGAAATCATGCGTTTGGTAAAAGCGAACGCGGGTCAAATAAAGTCGCATTTGGGGTGGCGTATCATCACTTCTCTCCTCTCAATCACAGCCCGTCATCCAGAAGCTTCCGAGCCCGGATTCGAGACTCTCGAGTTCATCATGCTGGATGGGGCCCACTTGCTACCCGCTAACTTTGTCCTCTGTGTCAATGCAGCCCGTCAGTTTGCCGAGTCACGGGTCGGTGACGTGGCAAGGTCGGTTAAGTCTGTGGATTTGATGGCGGGTTCATCGGTTTGTCTTGTCAAGTGGTCCCGTGAAGCAGTCGGGGAAGACCCCGAAACCGTGAGTCAACTATATCAAGATATTGGAGAGATGTGGGTGCGGTTGGTTCAAGGGTTAAGAAAAGTGTGTACCGACTCGCGAGAAGAAATCAGGAACCACACGGTTTTGATGCTGCAACAGTGCTTAACGGGTTTAGACGGGGTTCATTTATCAGACGAGACGTGGGTGCAGTGTTTCGAGTCGGTCATATTCCCGTTACTAAACGGGTTGTTGGAAATTGTTGTAGAGAAATCAGCCAAAGAGTATAGAAACATGGAAGGTACACTTATCATCTCCTTGAAACTTTTGTCAAAGTCGTTTCTACATTCGTTACCGCGCGTTTCACGCTCGGCTTCGTTTAGTAAAATATGGGTAGGTGTTTTAAGTTGTATGGAGCATTACACAAAGGTTAAGTTTAGAGGAAAAAGAAGTGAGAAAATACATGAATTAGTGCCTGAGATTCTTAAGAACACATTGTTTGTCATGAAGTCAACGGGCGTGCTTTCACCGAACGGTGCGGATGGTCTTTGGGAGCAGACTTGGTTACGTGTAAAAAATCTTGCACCTTCGGTGCAGTCGGAGGTGTTCCCTGATGACGAACTGCGGACCGTGGTTGTGGGTGCGGTTCCGGAGGTTAAGGTTCCATGAAGTGGGTTTGGTTCAATTTTTGAGGGGCAGGTTGAGAAAAGAGTTATAGTTGAGGTTTTTATATATTTGTATACTTTTAGTAGTTTGTATAATTGTTGGTCTTTGATAAAACATGAACAAGTGTTTTTGTTTTGAATTTTTTTTTTTTGGGTTTTGTTTTTATGAATTTATTGACCTTTTGGTCCATCAAAGGGATATAATATATAGTCCTCAAAACATTATATAAACATTGTGTTACATCACAAGATGTATTGTCTTTAGTTATGTCGGTTTTCAAAACTCATTTCTTTATAAATATCCCATAACTAAATTGTTTATTTATTAATTTTCATTAATACTGAACAAAATGATTCAATCATAATAGAAAGACAAGTAAATATATCACATACAAAGTTCAATCTGTCGTTATATATGAATCCATTCTAAGTAGAAATGCAAAAACTATATAAACTGTATATTTGTACTGCTTTCATTTCTTCTCTTGTAACGTAGCAAAGTGCTAAGCACAAGTGCATTATTCGATTCTCATAGCTCAAGTTGAAAACTGTTTTATATTGCACGAGCTCTATTCAAAATATTAGTATATAAAAGGGTGTTTGATACGCAACCAATTTTAAATAGAGAAGTGTAAAAAGCTCATAACTGTTTCCGTACATTTTGTTTTGTGATACACAATACTAAACAAACTCTCTTTCCACCTCTAGTAACTTTTATCAGTCACACATAAGTAAAAGTAAATTACACTATTCCTACCGTCTTACTAAAGGAAAATTTCCAAAATGTCCATTTTAAATAAAGAGGTTCCTTAATTGTCCTTATTTTTTTCTTAAATTTCATAAACGTCCCTTATAAACCCGTATACGACGCCCTGGTATCCGCAACAATGGGTATTAAACTCAATCAGAAATTGCCACGTGGTCATATCCCGTCTTTTTTGACAAGATTTGAAACAAACCCGTCAATAAAAACAACTTTTAGGATAACTTAAAAACCGTCGTATGCGACTGTCTTTAAAATGTTCTTGTCGACTTCAATGGGTTTCACGATCCCGTCTTACTTAATACTGATTTTCAAATGTGAATAATATTTAAAAACTTATATTTACCTAAAAAAATATGAAAAAGTAACGTTGCAAGTGAGCATAATCATATACTAGAGCCGATAAGATCGTGTTCGTGGGTCACCGAACGTACCGTCAATACGCTGTCGTTTTGATAATAATTATTATTATTTAGCTTGTTCCACCAATTCACCTTATTCCAATTATAAAAATACAAAACTACTTTCATATTATTAATTATTATTATTATTATTATTATTATTATTATTATCATCACCGCAGACTGCTGAATTTGCCGACCACCTGCAACTTCTCCGATCATCTTCAGGTTCTTCTTCTTCTTCTATATTATTATTATTATTAATCTGTTAACGAATCTATTCAGCATCATTCAGATTCCAATTGTTATGCTAATTGTTTACAATTTGTTTGTATAGTTATTATTATCAACGATATGAGTGAGATATTCGAAGGATACGAACGCCAATACTGCGAGTTATCGGCGAGTTTATCGAAGAAGTGTACATCCGCTAGCTTACTCGATGGAGGTGACTTAAAACCCTAATTTTTATCAATTATTATTATTATTGTTGTTGTTGTTGTTGTTGTTGATTTGATTGTGCTTTAGATTAAGGATATATTGAAGCAATTAGGAAGTTACTTACTAGAGCTTTTACAATTAGGGCTAGGGATGTAAACGAACTCTACGAACTGTTTGTGAATTATTTAGTGGGAAGATCGTTAAGTAGTTGATGCGGAAAAACATATCGGATATTGGTCGAGGACTGATATTTGAGATATCGGTAATTTTAATATCATGCAGAATTTATATATATAGCAGTTTAACACTAACAATTCAGTATACTCTCCTACTATTAACAAATTATCCTTTAGCAACTTGCAAATCACTAACAATTGTAGCAAGTAGGAAATGATTAAGACTCAAAACACTAACATTAAACACTAGAAGTTGAAAATTAAGACTTAAAACACTAATATCGGGATTATTGGTCAAAATATCGGTCAATATCACCGATATTTTAGATAAAGGCATCTATTTAAGTCTTTACTGAATTCTATATGCGTAGATTCGATTCGGAGAAGAGATTCTTTTTTGTAAGAACATGGCAAGCTAAGTGAAGTCATTCAGGATTGGTAAGCACCCGGAAGCACTAGGCCAATTAGCTAGATCTCCCTATGGGGCATTGCACGTCTAGCCAGACCGCTCTGCTCGTGCTTCTCCTTGCGTCCTGCACTAGAACAGGGAAATTGCTACTAAAGCACTCTCTCATGAATTGAAAGAGTTCTATCTCATATAGGGTCAAAATATACTGCTTATACTCTTGCAAGCAAGGCGAGAAGCGATTCTCTTAGCCGGCATACCTACCCGGCGAATCAAAAAAGCTAGAATTAGGCAATCCATGGGCATGGAACCCCGAAATAGCCAATCTACAATCAAACTTTTAATCAGGTTGAAAAAGGATTGCCGGTGGGTAGAACCAAGACTCATTTTAGCCTGGAGCTTACTTTCACTACTTATTTAGCTACTTTAGGTCGTTGTAAACTTGTAGTCCACAAATAAAAAAGAATCTGTTATCGCGGTGGGATATCAATTCATATGTGTAGGCAATTTATTTAATACTAATAATTCAGTATACTCTCCTCCGATACTTCACATGAGGACCGATAACCGAGATACCACCGATATTGACTGCATAGTAAATGAATGAACATGAACAAATAATTTCGTTTGATTAACTAAATGAACGAACACGGACGCAGTCAATGTTTGTTTAATTGTGTTTGTGAACGTTCGATAGGGTGATTGTTTATATTCGGTAATGTTCGATAGTGTTTGTTCATTAAAGGCTTTTTTTTTGTATTTCTTAATGACGTAATAGAATCTTATCATATAGATTTAAGCAACATTATTAACTGTAAAGTAAAAATATATGTGAGTATCATGTGATTATGCTTTAGAGTTTAGATTACGGGTGTATTGAAGCAATTAGCCATATACTATAGCTTTTACAATTAGGCCATTACCTGCATCTAGGGCTGTAAATGAACCGAACCAAACCAAACGAGGCATTGTTTGTGTTTGTTCGTTAAGCTTTTAGCGGACAAACGAGCAGTTCACGTGCTCCTGTCCGAACGAAATTTCTTGTTTGTGTTTGTTTATTAAGGATATAAACTTGTTTGTGAACAATTATGAACACAAACGAATGAGCACAAACAATGTTTTATTTGATTTGGCTAAGTGAGAATAGTCAGTGCCAATGGTTCAGTCAGGCTATATTATGTTTGTGTTGGTGTTTATTTAACGTTCGTATTCATATTTTAGTTTTACATCTAGTTTAATCAGATAATACTCGTATATAGTTTTGGTGTATATTTAATGATTTTGCTTAAATCTATATGATAACTGATAAGATCAGAAAAGTTAGAAATATCGAAAACATTTGATGAACAACCATAGACAAACAAACATTAACGAACATGGCCTCTATTCGTGTTCGTTCATTTAGTTAATTGAACAAAGTTATTTGTTCTTGTTCGCTGATTTATTAAACGAACGAACATAGCGGACCTCCCACCGAACAGTTCTCCGAACGCTTGGTTCGTTTACAACCCTACCTGCACTATTTGATTCCCAATTGAGATTATTCTGGTTTCTATTCATTAGATCGTTTGTAAGTACCAAAACAACAAACTTAATGCCATATCAAACTGATGTTTGTTATTAATTTTCAGAGCAAAAGAAGCAAAAGATTTCTGAAGTAAAAGCAGGGATTGATGAAGCTGAATCTCTGGTATTGTGTTAGCTCATTGTTATTATTGTTACATATTCATCTGACAAACATATTACGGGTTTAAATTTAAATAATCTTTGTTAACTAATCCAGATACGGAAAATGGACATTGAAGCAAGAAACTTGCCACCAAATGTAAAGGCTGTACTCCTTGCCAAATTAAGAGAGTACAAATCTGATTTGAATAATTTGAAAAGTGAAATTAAACGAATCGCATCAACAAACTTAAACCAAGCTGCCCGTGATGAGTTATTGGAATCAGGAATGGCCGATGCTGCTGCGGTATGATAACTTAGTATTAAACATCGGTAACTTTAATATACTTTTATAACTAACAAACGATTAATATGACAGGTTTCAGCAGATCAAAGAGGAAGATTATTAACCTCAACCGAAAGATTAAACAAGTCGAGTGACAGAGTTAGGGACAGTAGAAGGACCATGTTGGAGACCGAAGAGCTCGGGGTTTCACTTCTTCAAGATCTTCATCAACAGCGACAGTCTCTGTTGCATGCTCATGGAACCGTATGATGATAATTTTCTTTTAATAAGTTTATGAAGTTTTAAAAAGGTCATTTTTTATTATATTTTTATGTGTTTCAGCTTCATGGAGTTGATGAGAACATAGGAAAGAGTAAAAAGATTATGACAAACATCTCAAGAAGGATGAACCGGAACAAGTGGACAATCGGGTTCATCGTGACGGTACTTGTTATTGCCATCATCTTGATCTTGTACTTCAAGTTGAAGTAGCCGGTGAAAGTAAAAGTCGAGTTTGGTTTGGTTTGTTTATCGGGTCTGTTTTTACTGCAAGTGTGTTATTATTGTGGATTTGAAATGTTTTTTTTTATTTGAAAGTGTTGATCTTTGTTGTGGATGAAAATAAGGTGTTTTGTGTCTGTTTATTTGTGTTATATTATACATGTTGGTGTCATACTTGGTGTCTATATAGTATATTCGGATTGATGTTTGTATGCTAAAAGTTTGAATTGT